>NC_092016.1:7662857-7962946 GCF_042242105.1 Pempheris klunzingeri | reverse complement strand
AGATTGGTGTGCTGCACCAAGCTGAGTCTTTGTTTTTCTGTGTTTATTAATTAGAAGATACACTATTTAGCTTAAACATGGACAGCAGCACAGAACACTGCAACCCCTCTATACGTGTTGTAACCAAATTATGGCTTACATTTTAGATTTTAGCCATTTAGCTGATGCTTTTATATAGAGCGACACACAGTGTGTGAGGGGGTAGCAGTTCAGCAGTCTTGTGTAACAACAGCTCGGCAGGATGCATGTGTTTTGATGAAACATTCTTGCGTTAAATGCATTGATTTATTAAGATGCATTGTGTATATTCTGTGTTTTCTCAGAGCTTGTTGCAGTGTCTCGGTGATGAAGCCAGTTTATTGACCTCTGTGATGGAAATTAAATTGTTACAAAAACTCAAGGAACAAGAGATAGATGCAAATAGACAATCCAAATCTCAAGATAAAGAATATCCACAAAATAGAAATTATACTCTATCTGCATGAAAAATAAATTGTGTTCTGTGCAACGGCAGCCGCCAAAGTGCTGTGTCATGAATAAATAAGCTGCATTATTAGCTGATCTGATAATGATAATACTTTTCTATTGATTTGTGTTCTGAGGAGCTAGTAAGATTCCACCATCTCCACTTCGTTCTCCTTGATGGAACAATCCACCTCTAGCCCCTCTAGTCTTGCCAGAGTTGCAAGTTAATCTCTTAATCTCTTACACTGTTAAATTAATCGTAGAATCTCTCTTAAAGTCTCTGTAGGTTTTCTTCTCATTGATGCATCTGGTGACAAATGAGTCCTCAGAGGACAAACAGAGGTAACAGCAGACCCATAACAAATTCCAAACATGCAGTACACATTCTGGCTCTGCATTGCTGCTCATGTTATGGTGTACCTGCATTGCTGAGAGCTTGATGGGCTGGATGGTATCGACAGCACTGGAGGGGTCAAAGGGCTGAGCCCTCAACTGCCTCTGACGCCTCTCTAAGTGACATTACACTCCACGCAGCACAAGATAATGGTGTCCTCCACACCACTGTTGCCTGGTTACTTACCAGAGGTCCCATGTTTTACAGAATCAGTCTCTTCTTTCTTTGTGAGGTCAGTGCTCGGGGACGTTCCCTCTTTGAAACCAGCTGAACACAGCAGTACGTAGCCTATTGAAGGGAACCCCAAACACCTCAGTCACCTGGACATTCATGTTATTTACAGGAGGAATGTTGAGAATGCAATGCTCTGGTAGGACTGTGACGTGCATCCTGACACTCCTACCAGCTTACCTGCTCATCTCTGTGTCTGTGTGAACTCAGATAAAGTCTGATCAGCAGCTCGAGGCTACACTGCAGTCAAATTGCATTGTGGATAATGTAGGTGCCAGGTTTTGACAAAGAATAATGCATGGAATCATTTAGATTTTTGATTAAAATTTTTTTTGTTTTAAACTATCCATTGTGGGTCCAACAGTGTTATAGCAGTGCGACGCTGATGCTGCTTTTAAATGCCCTGCGGCTGATTGTTGTTGTCGTCGTTCCATATTCATAGCGTATACCGTATGAGAATCTAGCATCGCACCTTATGTGCGTGTATCATAATGTATTGTGCTGGTCGCATGTGGTATGAAACAGGATCCTGCAGAACTATAATGTGCAACTAGAGGTTATGTGGGGGTAATGCAGCCAGTGACGACAGGCTGTATCCTGAAAATAGCAGTGAGATTTCAGTTCTCCACACAGACAGATACTCTGGAGGAGAGGAGGGAATGAGTCAGCTGTCCAACCAACACGGGCCAAGATGGAGAGACAGAGAGAGTGGAAGATTAACAATGAATCAATCGGAGGTAGAGACACCACCATTGGAATAGTTAAACTGAGCTGAAGGACACCCGCGGTCTGAAACCCACGCCTTAACATTGAGAGTGGAGGATGATGCTCTTGTTGCTAAGGAATACCTGTTACCTTGGTGATAACGAGACATGTTTAAGGATGAGTCATCAAGTTTGAACTCGAGAGCGGTCAACCGTTCTATACGAAGTCTAAGTGGTCGAAGATGTTGGCGACACTGTGTGACTTTCTTTAACAGCAGGATACATCAACGATGTCGAATCCTAGACGGCATGCAGATGAAGTTATAATTCCAGTTAATCAAAAGGCAGGAGAGAGGACAGTAAAATGCAATAATGTCTTTTCACTGATGTTTTCAAGAAAGTAAACCATGTGATTTTCTTTTTTTCAGGCTTGGTAGATATGTGTCATTAAATGGGGCAAACTCACTTAGACCCAGATTTCCTCACTAGTGACAGGAAATAAATAAGCAGTTGTGGAATTCCTTTAACTGGTTCACTTACTTTTTTGTTTTGGATGGAAAATCAAACTTAGACACTCCAGCAAATAGACTTGGTTACTCAAAAGAATAAGAAATGGCCTCAAATACTAATGGATAAGGGTCGAGATGATTAATAGTTTGGACACAGAGCTGTATTCATACCAAAATTAGTATGTGTTTTCAGGCTAAATCTAGAAGTTGTTTTACACACTCGATAATTTCGGTGCTGCCTTGTCAAGTCAGCAGTTTTCAGCTACAAAGCTGTTCAGACAGGTTTACACAGTGTGGTATGTTGTGAGGAATTTACTGGTTGGACAAATGTCTGTATGATTGAAGAATCCACTCAGTTCCCATCTCCTCTCAGTGGATTTTGTCAAATGAAATCATTTTACAGCTGTTTTCTTGTTCAGTATTTCCACTACAGTCATGATGAGCTTCTGCAGATTACATGACAGGGCTGGTTTTCAGGTATGAATGATGGACCTTGGACATTGCTCCCTAGCAACAAGACAAGCGTTTCAAGTGGGCTCATAGTAAATCAAGTTTGAACAAATCATATTGTGCACGTGCAAATGTATGTAGGGAGATGCCCCATTTAGTAGTTCTTTTTGTTGTAATTTGCCAAGTGTGTGCTAAAAATCAACAAAAACGTGCTGGGCTGTTAAAAATGTAACACTGGGGCTGCAGATGCCAATGTGGAACGTCAGAGTTGAGAGGCTGAGACTGAAAACAGGCAGTTTGTGTGTGTGTGTGTGTGCGCGTGTTCAGATCTGTGCACATCACACTTACACGTGGGTTAACTTGTGAGAAGCAGCCTAGGCATGTCCACACACATAACAAGATGTTGAAGGATGGGAGGCACATTCTGCAGTTATTTGCTTCCACAGTCCAAGGTTATAGGCTATGAAACTCCTGTCTCAACCTGCGCTCTACGCTCACATGTACTGGAACAGCGCCACCAGTTTAAAAAATAATGATTTACCAATGTAGCAAGATATGCATTTAATGTCCCATTTCAAATATGCCTTGCTGCAGGTGTGGGCGATGCCTTGTAAGCTCAGCAACACAAACACACACACTCAGCGCCTTTTTATATGAACAAAAATAAATACTAAAACACGCAGGGCATCCCTGATGGTTCATATTTGCCTCTCCCACACTGTCCGGAGGCAAGGTGATCACACCCATGCACACACACACACACTCCTCAAGCTCAGTGTTTATGCCATCCAGATAATCAGCACAGCTCTTTCATTATACCCTCCGTAAGTTACTGCTGAGTTCACTTTGTCCCACCAGTGGCTAAACAAGCAAATGTTATGCCCGCACTGAGGTAAATGACACCTCTAATCTGTAAGAGTCGTGTTCATAAACCTTTATGGTGCTGTGGCATACTCATGTACAAAAATAAAAGGAACATGGCTTAGACTTTGCCTAATATTTGATAGCTTGTATGGATTGTTTTTGGATTGTTTTCGACAAGGACTGAATCCCTACCGCACGTTTCCACCCCCCATCAAAAAAAAAAAAAAAAAAAAAAGCATAACATGAAAGAAAAATCTTCAAATTGGACTTTTGCTAATTTTATTTAGATGCTGCATTGGTCCTCTCTTATTTTTTGTTCTGATTGTAGCAATCCTGTTCCACTTGTTCCGCAACTCTTAGTTTTATTTCCATGTGTTGCCCAACATTTGGCCCATCCAACATTGGATTTTAAGACACCGCTATTTATTAAACATCAAAATAACAAAACATGTGTCTGAACACATAAGCACACACGTGTACTTCAACATATGGTGCTACGAGAAATGTGTTCATATTCATGTGAAAAACCTCCAAATAACAATAAAGAGAGAGGGAAAAAAAATGTAAGTTCATCTCAGTAAACAATATAAATGATGTGGAGTATAAATACGATAGCTACAGTACATAGAGGAGGTGGGGGGGGGTACCCTTTGGTTGAGGAGCAAATCAATGCTCCTGGTGTGCAAATTAGTGCCAATTAGTGGAAGAAATTGATTACTACACCTTTTAACCAGAAGAGGGAACTAATCATAGCTGATTGGTTACCGTGAAACTCTGCATGCTGTCGAGCCTCATCGGCACATTTTAGAATCACTAGTTTAAATTACTGACTGCGGTGGTTCGGTTTACAGTACTTGTACAGAGTTTTCCACATTACAAACCTAATCTGAAATTATAAAGAAAAGATACAAACATTTTTAAATGTTTTTTTTGTAGTGGATATTAAACAAGGACACAGATGCACAATGTGACACTGTACAGTTCAGAAAGTACAGTACTGGTTTAGCACGATGTCATGATTAATAGCCTCTGAGGCATAGACTGGAAAGGTTCAGTGAATGAATGAGTGAATGAATGAATGAATTAAAACAGTGTTAAGAATGCAGTCTACATCGGTGAGATACTCTCTGATCAAAAAACAGGATGTAACACATCATCTTTATACAAACAAAAATCCAATTATTTTCTAATTACACGAAGGCCACACTGTATGCTTGAAGTAATGACCTCTGTTCACTGTTGTGTTTTCCTGCCTGCGTCCTGTTTGTCGCTGCTTGAGTTTTCCACTTGCTCAGCAGTAACGCCTTCTCCACCTCCACCTGTTTTTCAGAGTAATTTAAGGTGGAACGATGCACACTCATACTCCCACATGGGTTTTGTGCGTTAGGCTGTATAAAGGTTTTTGCGTGTCAAACGTATAGAGATTCAAAACGAGTCCATCTCTTCTGCCGCTGTCTCTGCTTCTGTTGTTTTTTTTTTTTTTTTCTGTCTGCTGCCTCTGTTTTTCTCTGTTTGTGTCTCTGTTTTGTTCTGACTGGTCTCTCTGCTTGTCAGCCTATACAACTCTCTCACTGCCTTCACGTCTCTCTATTTTCCCCTGTCTCTCTCTCTCTCTCTCTCTCTGTGTCTCTCTGTGCCTCTCTGTCATTGTCTTTTTCTGTATGTTTCTTATCTGTCTCTCTGTTTTTGCCTGCAGTTTTTTTCCAGCTGCCGTTTTCACTGCTTATTTCTATCCTGCCTGTCTTCCTCTGTCTGTTTATGCCTGTCTCTTGGGCTGTTGGTTTCGTCTTGAGTACACTTCTCTCTATATCTGACCTCCTGTTTCTTTTCTCTGTCTGTTTTTCCCACTTCTCTGACTATGAGTCTTCCTCTGCCTTGTTTCTCCTCATGCCTACCTCTTTCTCTTTCTCGGTTTTCTGTCTGTGCACCTGTTCGATTCGTCTTTATTCTGTCACCGTCCTTCATCTGCCTGTCTGTGTTTTACACTGTGGCGTCTTAATGTTTTTGCTGCTCGGCTTGAGTCCAGAAAGTTACGTGGGGCGAAGTGTTCCTACAGCCAATGGCAAGATGAGCTGTGTAAAAGCACTGAGCTAATAGACGTGATGTATGACTCTCTACGTGACTGCTTTGGTAAAGAAGCAGAATCCTACTGCAAGGACACAGCCCTCAACTGTGTGTGTGTGTGTGTGTGTGTGTGTGTCAGTTGTAAAATAGCAATGAAATCTCAATGCCAAGTTATCTTCTGTCCTTCACTGCTGCATTGGAAGAACCATGGCTGCTGCTGCTGCTGCTGCTGCTGCTGCTGTTGCTGCTGTGTGTTTGTGTGAGTGTGTGTGTTCATATGTTGGCCTTGCCACCGCGTTAACGCATTGTGTGCTGGATTCCCCCCCGCCCCCCCTCGCCTTGCAGTTGCCATGGCAACACACCAAGAGGCTCCATCATGTGTCTGCGCCTGTGACCGCAATTTTATAACGGCTCACAAGCGCTGGCTTTGTGTGTTTATAGTTTTTCTGTCTTGATTTAGCATTTGAGCATGTTGCCACTACTGTGAGGTGACGGTGAATAAGAGGTGTTCGTTGAGCTCTCTTCAGGCTCTGCTTATGTGGGGATTCTGATCCAGTCTCACAGAGACGTCATTGAAACCGCGAGTTGTCTCAAGGTGAAGATTCGATTGAGCCATGATAAGGAAATGTTAGATTGATTGAAAATGTCAGCCCTTTTGCTGGTAATGATAAGTGTGACAGCTATATTCTCACCTCCGAGCGTCCCACACGCTGTTTGCAGAACAATAGGCCTGTGACAGGAGAGCAAAAAGAAAATGAAATGTGGGAATGTCCCACAATCAAATTAACTCTGCATTAGTGCGTCCACACTGTGGGTACTATGTGTCCAGTGTGCAGTGGTAGAGTTTGCTGTTCAGTACTCTGAATTAGAGTTTCCCAACTTTTTATACTCGTGACCCTTTCAAACAAGTGTCTACATCATGTATCTGTTGAGGATAAAGGTCAAATCAAGAATGATTTTCCTGTGTTTTCTTTGAATAATTGCCAGCAGTCGTGATAGGTCAAATTATCAAGAAAAAAAGAAAGAGAAATGTCTAAAAGTTAAATGTGATTTTGCTTTGCAACAATGTCTTCTCTGACCCGATTGCGATTGCAACCCCTTGGAGGTCCCGACCCTCAGGTTGGGTAACACCACTCTGACGGACCAATGAATAGTAATGAACAGTGGGCTAATTAGCTCAAAACCGATTACATGCATGTCATTTGGTAGGACTGTAGGAGAGTGTTAACATAACAAATCTGGAAAGCACCATAGTTTGCAGTGTCCTCACACAAGTAGCACAGTGGCATGTTGGCGCAGAGGCCCAAAACAGAAAACGTTACAGGCATGTTCCCAAAATCTCCAGAAATAGCCATGTGTGCCATGGCAGCATCCTAAAGCAAAACGCTGAACCCCCTGCCTGATCAATCATTGTTAATCGCCCTGGATAAGAGTGCCAGCTCGCTGCTCAACAAAAAAAGCCAGGCCTGGAGAAAGAGGGAGCCCGTGCTCTGCAGCCTATTTTATGTTTTCCCTCTCATGGGCTCAGTTCCATTTTAGACAAGCAAAAGGAAGTGGAACGAGGCTGAAAGGACTGACCATGGACATTACCCACTGAAAAGTTACCCTCATCTATCTGTCATTGTATCTGATTATTTATCATCATCTCAAAGTCTTTAATCATGTCATACATTTTAAGAATACCAACTTGAATATCTCAAACAAGGACACGTTTTTTGCATATGATACATTTTTCCAGAAGAAAAAAAAAAGTTTGTTTTTCTCTGTGATTTTGGATGGTATCCATTTTTCTGCTGATTCATGTCTGAGGTGTTGGTGGGTGTCGACTGGTTCAACCTGACTGTCTGCAAACCACTTGCAGTTATTGAGCAATAATTCATTTTATGGTCAATTACACAACACATTTCTCATATTGAAATATCTTCGTTTATAATCCTCATCTCTAATGAAACAGAACGGAATCTGTCATAGCATGGGATCTGAAATTCTTGAGAATAAATAAAACAGACAATAGACCAGTTAAAATTAATGTGACCTGATTTTTTTTTTGTTTGTTTTTATTGATTGATTTAGAATACTTCAATGTTAGAACATTAATTGCAATTGAAAGAATACTGTGGTTATCAGTAGAGTATTAGTTTTCCTACATTACCTGTGCCTAGTTATGACCATGAAGACTTCTCTTGTGTTTTTCTCTATTGTCAATCTGAAAGCTGACTTTTACAGAGACTACATGGAACACTGGGCCATTGTGTTTTATTCTGCAGAAGAGGTTGTAGATGTAGAAGAACCACATCTACAACCTCTTCTGAACGTTTCTGCATATGATTTTTTTTTTGGGGGGGGGGAAATAAGCTCTGCATGAATTATTGACTTCATTATGTCAAAATGTAAAAGGGGATTTATTATAAGTATGTTTTGTGATTTTTATTTGTGCGTGAAGTCACTTCTTCATTTTTGACTTTTTTTTACTACATTATACTGTTGTGCAGAGGAGTTCTGATGATTTTATTGTACCGCAACCAAAAACATGTCCCTGATGTTGTGATGTCCTCCTCCTTTTTTGACTTTCTGTTGGTTAAATACAATTTTCTGCAGTTGCCACCTCATTCTTTATTTGATCAGCAACACTGACTATTGAAGGTCATACCAACTGTGTTTTTTCTTTTATTTAATCCAAACGCAGACTTGCGTCATTTCCTGAGCTCTTTTTTCTTTGCAGTAAAGACTTCTGACACAATGTGTTCAGCACAGCATATGTAAAAGGTTTTTTGAACTTAGCACTGGATGAATCACTGCTAAATGATTCTAGTCAGAAACAAGTTATTATTTTGATGTTAGTCATATGCACTTCAAACTCAGTCTACAGTTGCACTCGCTGTGAGTCACATCTAGAAATACTCAGAAAATGTGAAAAGTAAAATGTTCAGGCTGGGAGGTGGATTTCCAGTCAAATGCTACCAGGTGGTTTACCTGACTTTCATCCCACTGTCGTGTTTACAGGCCTGAGACCCAGCAGAAAGCGCCGGTGAGTGCCCCTCCTCCCCCGCCGCCCCCTCCACCTCCCCCTGAGCCGGCAGGGCCCCCAGAGCCGGAGGAGGAGATCCTTGGCTCCGACGATGAGGAGCAGGAGGACCCAGCAGACTACTGCAAAGGTCAGAACGACACAGAAACAGACAGACCCACACACACTGAAGTCGTCTGTCCCAGCCCATTGCTTCCACTCTCTACATCTGCCGTAGAGAGCTCAACAATGGGTGCCCTGTCTCACACCGTCTCCTCTCTGCGCTCCTGTCTGCAACTCTTTTCCTCATTTCTCCCTCTGTCCTGATGGGATCTGCAGCAGCAGTGTCGTTCTAGCCATCAGTATTGCCAGAAAGTAGCGGTAGATGGGACACCACTGTTTCAAGGTTGTTGGTTGTTGCCAGAAAGGAGTGGCAGTCTACTTTCCTGCAGTAGTTCGGGATGCAGAAGGCTGCTCTGTCTGCTGAGAAGGTTCATTTTCATTACACAGCTCTAATCATACACAATCATATCGTATAATAGCATTCATGTAGAGTCAGATGGTGAGTATCTCGTTTTGGAGGAAAACTGATTTCCACTTGTTTTTTTTTTTTTTTTTTTGGAAGAAGCACAGCCAAACTGTCAGATCTCACTTCAGTGAGATGAAGAGAAGAGAAAAGATCACATCTCTGTTATGTATTTTGGCTTCTTTTATTTGCTTTCTGTTTAAAACAAGTGATTCTCCTCATAAAGCCCTTTTTATGTTTCAGCTCTTTTATTTCTTTCTGATCATCTGAAGAACTTGGGGAATGTAGGGGAAACCCTACATTTGCAAATTGTAACCCTGTTAGGAGAAGTTCATATATAGTATATTATTGTTATTATGAGCAGATGTAGCGGCCGTAGTATTTGTAGTGTTCGGTTCACATATTTTGGCTTGCCCACCCTTCTTCTGTGTCTGTGCTATTTTACTTAAAATTGCACAATTTACCAAGTTTTATGTTCAATAAGATACACCTACAACAAATGCAACCCTGGCAAGTGAGACTCCTCTCTCTGCCAGCTGGTAGTGTCACTGTAGCAAGAACAAAGAGGATTTTGATGTCTCATTTAAGTAAAT
The DNA here is from genome assembly GCF_042242105.1 of Pempheris klunzingeri. NCBI lineage: Eukaryota > Metazoa > Chordata > Actinopteri > Acropomatiformes > Pempheridae > Pempheris > Pempheris klunzingeri. The sequence goes on along the minus strand of NC_092016.1, from coordinate 7,953,142 downwards.
ATACTCCGCTCCAGACTGAAGCATTACAAGCCATTACTGAATTATTGTTTTGTTCAACCTCTTAACAAGCGCCCCCTTTTTGTACACAAGCCCAGAAATGACATTCAGAAAAATAAAATGTTTAATGTTCTTGAACCCCTTTGATTGCAATCATGATCCTGGTCTCTTCTGAGAGGTCACTTTTAGGAGTCCATTATTATAAAGTCAGAGTTACTTTAAATGGTACCGGATTAAAAATGTACACATGCACATACATGTTTTGTTTCTTGTCTGTTTTTTATTTTACTGTTCTCTTTTGAATGCAGTGCGGTTACAAAATAAGCAACTGTTGTCACAGTGATATTGGTTTCTGAAAATGGTTCACACAGATAGAATCACGAGGCTTTGTGCTTTCAAGCAGTGTTTAATTTGTTTAATTCTGAGTTGAGTTGAAATGGACGGCTGATGGTTTAGGAAAAGCTACTTATAGGGGGTGAAATTCTTGTGGGTACAAATGTGTAGTGCTATATTATTTACATTACTTAAACACAAGTCATATTTGCTTATTATTAGATAATACGCAATGTACACCATAGCTGAACTTGATTAATTCTTCTTGATTAATTATTTTGCCTATTAAATGTTACAAAAGAGTGAAAAACATAAAAATAAAATTCAAATGTCGTTTTCCCTGAAAAACAATTCAAAACCATAAAATATTCAATTTACTGTCATAGAAGACTAAGAAAAGCAACAAATCTTCACATTTTAGAAACTGAAACCAGCAAATATTTGGCATTTTCTTGCATATAGCTTTGATTTATTAATTGGTTATCAAAATAGTGGCCAATTTATTTGCTAATCCACCGCTAATGTTTGCAAATGACTTTTGGTCAAATATTTTCCTTTTCCAAGCCTAAAATGTTACATTTAAAGAAGTTTTTCATTTGTCTTAGCCTCACTTGGATGCTACCTGCCTCTTTACTTTCCTCCTGCTTCTCCCTTTTTAATAATCCACAACATTTTCTCATTTCTCATTGTCTGTCTGTTTGACCTTCCTCCCTCTCTGCTGCTCCTCCTCCACTTCTTACTCACTAATGGATTTCATGTCATTGCCTTGTTATCACTGACAGTCGCCTGTAACCTTCATCTTCTCTCTCTGTCTCTCTTTATCCCTCTCAGGAGGGTACCATCCGGTGAAGATCGGGGATTTGTTCAACGGGAGGTACCATGTGATCAGGAAGTTGGGGTGGGGCCACTTCTCCACCGTATGGCTATGCTGGGACATACAGTGAGTCACACACACACACACATACAGTATAGTACAACACACACACACACACACAAATACGTCATAACCCAGAAAAGGCCCTCAACACACCCTGTCATACACTCACACACACACACACACACACACACACACTGAAACACACATGCACATAAAAGCTCTTCTTGCAGTCCTTCACTTCACCTTGCTGACGCACACACATATCACATAAACCATACACACCACACAAGCACCTGTTGACATGATCTGGCGCGTTACCATGACGATGGTTGCAACCAACACCGTCCTGCGCCGGCACCAAAGCCATCCATTTGCACTATGATGTTGTTTCTGTGTTCACAAGGCGACCCGGGTGGATGGATGACAGTATCATCAACCCAGTGTCACCTTTCACTGAGTCACACACACAAACTCATCTACTTATGTCACTGGTGTTAATTACACTAATGGTGGTCATGAACTAGTGAGATGGGTTGCTTTACACACACACTGCACAGTCAGACAAAGTCCTTGACAAATATGTGAAGGATGTCAATGGCCACTGGTCATATTCAGTGTGTCAGGATTATGACTTGTGTTGTTTTCTCTCCTCCCCCTAAAAATGAATAATACTCATAGAAATTCCTCCTTTTTCCTCTCCCTCTTGCTTATTTATTTGTTTATTTCAGGCCTGCCTTTTAATTTCTGTCAATCTTAAAGCAGCTATAATCAATATTCTTGTAACAACAATGTGTAAAATGACAATGTGACTTGCAGTGATAAGCCCATAGAGAATCGCCATGTGAGTCAGCAGCTCCCCTCCGCTTCATAGCGAGAAAAAAAGAACTGCACCAAACAAATAGACAAAGTTAGCAACTTGCTGGTGAACATGGTGGAGTGTTTAAAGAGCCAGATATTTCCCTCAGGCGCTGGTAGAGACCAAAAACGGAGCTAAAGCAGAGCAAACATTACATACATTACATTCACCAGATGGCCAGAGACACAACACCAAATGAATGATAGTGTGCTGTGTGTCTGTACTGTACAACTGTTGTTTGGTAGCCAATAGCATATGCAGCATTAGTTTTTTTTTGTTAGTTGCCAAATCAATCAAATAACTAATCATTGCAGTATTAATTGTTTTAGGTTTTGGTATAAAAACAGCATTGATCTGAATTGATTTCAGGAGAGATAAAGTAATATTGATGTATCGCAACAACATACAACATGACAAAAAGTGTGTTTAGTGCATGATTAGTGTTCTCTTCTATGTATAATGAGAAGAAATGTTTGTCAAAGAGAGGTGGAGATTCAGAGACGCTGCTCCCTAACACGGAGGCATTCAGGATTTTTTTTTAAATTGGGCACTTAAAGCCCAAGAGTGTTGAAACGAGGAATCAGACCAAAAGCCATTTTTTTGTAGAGTCTACTGGATTATATTTGCTCTGAAAGAACAGGATTGTTCTCAGCACAATTATAAATTGAGTTAAGGGATGGATTTGTTAAGGTCAACCGCAGTAAAATTAATTTGGATTATCTTTCTTTTCTTGCATTTGCTTAAGAATATTATCTTCTAAATTCCCTTAACCACTTAAAGTAAACGTGGTATTTTGTAAAAAGTATTGATGATAATGTTGTTTTGTGTATACCTGGTATCTCTGGTGATCTACACAGCAGGCCACACATCATAGGACAGTATGCAAGGAAACTCAAAGCGGTCTCAGACACCACCCTGATCGCTGAAAACACTCGGTGAACGTTGTATTGTGTGCAGCAGAACAACTGTGCGGCAGGCTTTTATTTTGATGGACTTCTACCGTTAGTCTTAATGTTATTTCTATGTTATGAAATTCCACATGGTCACATTTGCATTTCCAATGGCTGTGTGGGCAGTGCGAACGATAGCTGAGCAAATGTGTAATAAAGACACGCTGAGCAACATTTTTCTATCAGTTCAGGTGGTAATTCTTATTTTCTCGTCTCTGACATGAACACATGAATCCTCATCACCGGCTTTAACAACTGATTCTTGTATAAGTCGGTATAAAATTAGCTTGTTTGTGTTTGTGCGTGCGTCATTACAGAGTGAAGAACTTCGTGGCGATGAAGGTGGTGAAGAGTGCCCAGCATTACACAGAGACGGCCCTGGATGAGATCAAACTGCTGCGATGTGTGAGAATCTGATTAGTTTGACATTTAAGTATTTGGCAATCATTATTATCATCTTCCTTTGTTCTTTTGTTTATTCCTTGTTTTCCTCATTTTGTCTTTCCTTCCTTTCTTGCCTCTAATTACCATCCCTCTCTGCTCCTTTTTCTCATCCTTTTTCATGCTTGCCTTCTGTTCTTTTTTTCTTTCCTCCCTCCTCACATCCCCTCTTCACACCTTGCATCTCGCTCACTCTGTTTCTTTGTAAACAAGACACACTAAAGATACGCTGGTCATTTATCTTGCATTGTGGGTGCAAAGGACAGTCATCTTTGAATCAATTTTTCAGCATCTTTATCTCTGACATCCATCTCCCTTGTCCTCTTCTGCTGCTCAATTATTTTGTCCTCGTTCCCACTCTTTTCCTGTCTCCCCTCGACCTTTCTTATTCTCTGTCAGTCATCTCATTCCTTCGTTCTTGCTTTTTTTTTCATACGACTTTCTCCTCCTTCCCTGTTTTCCCGTCTTTTTCCGTTCACTCTTCTTTGTTTTTATCCTTTCTTTATCCTACCTGTTAAGGAGAGTTTTCATTGCTGAGATGAGAAGTTAAAGGCACAGATGCAGATTAGGGACTGAGCTTTAACTCGGCTGAGTTTATTCTTCATGAGACAGTCTGATTGTGTATATATACGCGAAATGTCATCAAAACACCATTCACTTCACGAAGAGAACATCATGTGAGGCAAACCCTTCTTGCATCACCCTAGACGCCCTTAATACAACACCAGATTGAAACATAGGGTTGAAACAGGTTGACACATAAACAACACATACATTACTTATCAGAGATACTAACAGTATAGGTCTGCTTGTACAAGGGATGCTCATTCCGGAGCACATATATATGAAATTGCTGTGTGAGAGTGTGTGGACTAACTAACACCACCGTTGTCATTCAGTCATTCAGTTTCATCTTCCTCTCCTGTTTGCTTCATCTCCTTGTCCTCTTGTCCTGCAGGTGAGAGAGAGCGACCCCATCGACCCCAACAAGGACATGGTGGTTCAGCTGATAGATGACTTCAAGATCTCTGGGGTCAACGGCATACGTATCCCAATCAGAACTGTGTGTGTGTGTGTGTCTGTGTGTGTGTGAGTGTGTGCGAGTGACAGAGATATGATAATATGAGTCCTTGATTCTCCAACCCAGATGTGTGTATGGTGTTTGAGGTGCTAGGTCACCACCTGCTGAAGTGGATTATTAAATCCAACTACCAAGGTCTGCCGCTGCCATGTGTCAAGAGCATTATCAGACAGGTAAAGGCGCACACACACACACACACACACACACAAACCAAATGTATTTATAGACACAAAATCTGGATAAATTACAATATGTAAATGACTATTGCAGTTTACAGAAGAGTGGTGATGCAAATAAAAAATAAAGTAAATGTTGAAAGAGTGAAAAAACGAGAATCAAATCAGTATTAAATCTGGTCTGACCACAACAGTAAATCTTCGCTCAGGTCAAAACATTGCAGGTACAGTAATATCAAACCATGGAATGTCAAACAACTTTGCAAGTCAATGCAATTATTTCCAAATAGTTATCATTCTTGGAGCTTTTCCCCAGTCCACAAATGCAGGACTGATATACAGTAGCTCAGATATGCATGGTATTAATGTTATTAAACATCAACTTTATTGATGTTTGACTATGTGTCTTCCATGATCCCTGTCTGACCACTGTCTGGACAAAGACAAGCTTAAACTCTGTCTCTGCCTATAATATCATTACAAAACATCATAACATAAAAACCAAGCCTGCTGCACCTATGTTGTTGGCAGTACTCTTCTTATTCTGTGAAGCAATGTTACTTCCTTGCATTACTAGCCTCTGAAAAATAGGCAGAAAGTAGGTTTGGGTATCATGAAACATGCATGTGTATTATAGTACTGAGGCTTAAAGTAAGTATCTGAGGGGAGGAGGTTAAGTAAAACATTCTAAGTTATTCAGTTTTATGTCCAAATACTGCTTGTAATACTGCAGACGAAGACGAAAGGGAAGGAAGATAGTGGATGAGGAAATATAATACATAGACAGCAAAATTCACACCTAAGACTAAGGCCTGCTAATACAGTGCATGCTATTGTGCTCTTCACACTTCACACCTCAGTATCACTGCCATCCTAGAATGCAGGACTTTGAGACATTTTCCCCTCAGCCACCTGATGAGCATGTTGAAGCTTTTTAGCCATTTCAGCCACTGCCAGCCTCTTACCTCTCAAAAGCCAGGCTGAAGATGAGTCGAAATTAAATGAGGCTGCTCCCCGCTTCAATCTCAAAGCCTCTGGACAGAATCAAATGAGAGAAACGGTGAAACAACAACATCAACAGCCTCTTCTGTGGGCCCTCAGAGAATGGCAAGCATTAGAAGAATGGCTAATTTGGCTCACCAAAAGGGAGAAGGAATGAAAGGGAGAGAGATAGAGAAGAGGACCTAAACAGGGGAAGATGCTTTGCCGGCATTTGTTTGAGTGTATACACAGCTAAAGGAGAAGTGTGGGCATGTTTTTCCAGTAATAAAATCTGTGTCTGTTTATCTGAATATCTTGTAGGTCCTGCAGGGTCTGGACTACCTCCACACTAAATGTAAAATCATCCACACAGACATCAAGCCAGAGAACATCCTGATGTGTGTAGATGATGCCTTTGTTAGGCGTATGGCCATGGAGGCAACTGAGTGGCAGAAAGCTGGAGCCCCCCCACCTTCTGGATCCGCAGGTAGACACAAAAGCACTTACCCTGTGTGTTTTTTAGGATTTGTGGGCATTTTTCATCTTTATTTGACAGCTTTAGTTTGAAGAGGATTGACTGAGGGAATTGGTATTTATAATAAATTAAGATAAATCATGAATTGTCAATGGTATAATCATTATTTTTCATTCAATCATTTTTAGTATTGAAGTGCTCAGTAAAGAAATAGGATTCTCAGAGAAGCCTTCTGTGCTTCCTCCTCCTTTCTTGCCTTTTTGTACCACACAGAGATATATCTTGCTTTTTCATCTACTGTCACCACGTTCCTCCTCTGAAAAAAAAAAATAATAAAGTTCTTAAAAAACAGCCTTTAATAAACTCGACATGAACCCTGTCCTCCTGTTGAACCCCTCGTGAGCTGTCAATTTCTAGCATTAGCCAAAGGACTCCATTTGAGCCTTAGGGTAACCAATTATACCGCTTACATTTCTACACAATTAAAGTCTTGCACAACACCCTCAACTATCAAAACAGGAGTGTGAAGTAGTGACAGAAGCTGTCTATGATTAAGTTTGATTAAATGACATTTTATTTGCATTAACCGGATTGCAGACATGCTTTATAGAAAATTCTACAACTTCTACAACTGCTAGGTTGAAGCTACATTTGACAAAAACTTTGACTTTGACAAATACTTTGCATTGTTTGTTTTCTAACAAGTTAATCGGGGGACATATCTGGTGTACAAGAAATGCTGTTTGATGTATCATTGTACTTGCTGAGCTGCTAAGCTGGAAACCCGCAGTAGATGACACAAAAATCAGTCAATCCTAGAAGGAATGTTTTGTGAAGCAGGTTTGTCTGTAAAGCGTGCATATTAAGAAACGATTTATGGAAAATATGGTCTAATGTAACTCTTTTCGGGCTTATTATCCAAATTGTAAATGATGTCTGATGATTCAGGTGAGAGAATACTATATTATATAAGAGCTACATCCTCACCCACGAGAACAATAAACCGTTAATTTTATGGATCTGGGGCAAGCGAATAAGACTGTGGGAGTGTGAAAGATAATCTCCACTTGTGCTTCTCTCACTTCACCTACAGATTCTTTATGTATCAGGTCCACAAAGGAGACAAGATCTAATGAATTCTTTCCAGACGAGCAGAATATTGAACGTACTGTAATGTGAACTCGGCTGTGTGGCGGATTGATGCTGGTGACACGCTGAAGCCTCTGATTGTTGTTGTTTTTCTTTCTGTCTGTCAGTTAGCACAGCCCCCCAGCTCAAACCGGTGAGTACAACAGATGTGAGTATGAAATGAGAGGAATGCACACACACACAAACATAAGCACACACACACGCACACACAGAATAAGTCAAAAATGTGATCTCCACTGTCGCTAGATACACATGGAAGTTACTGAGTGCACTACAGTATTTGCAGACAATACTTAAATATCTTGGTAGTTTTTTTTTTAGATTGCTTCTACCTCTCTGCATTAGCAAAACTTTTTGTGTAATTAATCTTCAATAGGGTTGCAGCAATTTTCAGCCATTCAAAAGACATTTGATGAAAATAAGCAAATTCATAACACACACTCTTATACTGTGGCTGTGAAAACCATAAATTGCCAAAAAACATCACAAATTCATGAACTATACCTAATTTCAAATATTTCTTTATAATATTCAATATTTCTGACAAAATAGGCAACAATCATTGTTAAGACATCCTCAGTCATTAGTTATTAAGAGTTTATCCTAAACTCAGCTAATTTGCGTCTTCAGGACTGTGAGGGTTTGGTTTGATCAGATTTGATTGACAGTCGTCTGGCAACATGAGCAAACAGCCTGTCAACTCTTAGCAGACTTTTATTCAAATGTCGCCAAATCCCGACTGATGCATGGATTGAAAAAAAATGTGGCGCCACCTTTTTCCAAGTCAGTCCAGCCCACTTTAAGCCAGTGAGAAGAGCACAAACAAAAACAGATATGCAGAAATCTCTCTTAAAACAACCAAAGCTGTGCTAGTTTTGGCAATGAATTGTGTGTTTATGAAAAGTAGGTCTCTGTCACTCAGACCAAGAAGCTTGGAAAATAGGTTTTTCAGGGCCTTTAAGAGGTAGGAGGATTTTCTCAATCCATAAATGAAATAAAAATGATATTTTGAGATATATGGTTTTCATTGAACAGCAATGATATACTCTATTCAAAATGTACAAATATTTATCATCAATACAAAGTGGAGGGATTAAGAAACATTACTTACACATCATTACCCAACAATCAATCAAAATGTTTTATTCCCAGTATCCTATTCATTCATGTTTTTGCCTCGTCTGTGACGGTCCCTCTTCCATTTTTTTTTTTTCCCAGGTGGGGAAGATTTCCAAGAACAAGAAGAAGAAGCTGAAGAAGAAACAGAAGCGGCAGGCAGAGCTGCTGGAGAGGCGGATGCTGGAGATCGAAGCCCTGGAGAGAGAGGCCGAGAAGAAGGAGGAGAGAGCCAAAGAAGGGGAAGAGAAAGGGGAGAACGAATGCAGCCTGCCCTCACCAATGCAGCCGCCGCCGCCGCCGCCTGTGGGCCCCAGCATGGCTCTGGGAGAAAGCGACGACGATGATGACGATGAGGAGGATGGGGACGAAGAGGAGGAGGAGGGAGGGGAGAGGGAGAGGGAGAGGGAGAGGCCCGTCAGGTTGACAAATCATACATGTGAGTCATGTCATCCAGAGAGTTTTCTTCAGGTTGTGTGAAGTGATGCTGAATAATAACAACAAATACCTTAATTAAACACACATTTCCCAGAATTCGACTTGCCTTGTTTAGCAATTCATAAAATTTGGCTGTGCGACATGAATTTGATGTACGGACCTTCTGCAGTAGGGTTTAAAGATTTTAATTCTTTGTTTTAATTTTGAATTTTACCCACTACACATTGACGTCTCACAAGCGTGCATGTACATCTTAGTTTTCAGAAATGTTGGTATTGATGCGTAGTTTGGCTCACACTGGATGGATGTTATCTTTGACTCTTGTCTCTTTGCGGGACTCAAATTGTATTTTACTTTGCATTTATTTAATGTCACCAGTCTGGTATTCTTATTTCATTCATAATAGGCATTCATTATTAGCGATTCATTATTAGTAGTTTAAACATTGTTGGTGTACAATCCTGTCGGTGAAATGCACTTTGAAGGAAAAGTGAGCAGCATATTTAGGTTAGCTTGTACTGTAGAAGGATGATTATTCTAAAACCAAGCAGTGGCTTTGACAGATCTGCAGCATTAGTGTGTGCATATGTGTATGCAGGTTTTTGCAGTCTGTCTATGAATGAATAGGAGGTGGATTGGCTCCAAGCTCGGCCCACGCTAGTCCCACTGTGTATAGGAGGCTAGGCTGATTCACAAAAAAAAAGAAAAAGGAAAAAAAAAACAGTCTTTCTCCGTCTCCCTCCTCCACCCTCTGTCTCTCCACCTTCTGTCTCTTTCATTCTCCTATTCTGTCTTTTTCCTCCTTCTCTCCAGTCTTTATCCTCTGTTCCTGCTGTTTTCCTCACTGCCCACACTGTATTTGGTATATCTCCTTCCTACACACTACCTCTCTTAACTGTTTCTCCTCTCCTCTCTATGTCAGGTGCAGCGCCTCCCCAGGAGCAGAGCGAGCCACCCCACATCAGCGACGAAGACCCCGATGAGGAGGTGGAAGAGGAGGACGAGCCCACGCCTACTGCTGAAAATGATGGCCCCATTCCCCCCAACACAGAGGAAGGTAACGGAGATCCAACACAAGCGGAGGTGGTGGAGGAGGAGGACGAGGAGGAGGAGGAGGAGGAGGAAGGGGAGGAGGCAGAAGAGGAGGAGGAGGAGGGAGGAGGAGAAGGGGCAGAGGATGAGAACGAGGAAGAGGGGACAGAAGAGAAGGTAGAAGAGGAAGAGGAAGAAGAGGAGGAGGAGGAGGAGGAGAAAGCGACCGAACGAGAGGAGAATGAGACAGAAGAGCCAAAGAGTGAGAGCAAAGCAGAGGAGGAAGCCGTGGTAGGAGAAGAGGACTCAAAGGAGCAGGAGGGGGAAGATGAGGAAGATGAGGAAGATGAGGAGGAGGAGGATGAGGATGAGGATGATGACGATGAAGACGAGGATGAGGACACGACCGCGGAACTCCTCACGGACACCTCCTGCCCTATCAAGCCCCACAACAACAAAAGCAACTTGGCCAAAACCAACGGTCATGTTTTGTTGGGATCTGAGGGACTGAAACCAAACCCCGGCACTCCCCCGCCTCCCTCGCCCACCCCCGAGCCTCTCCTCTGCCCCCTGGTGGAGTCCGAGCTCAGCTACACAGACAGGGACAACTCTCTCAGCTCCGGTTACGAGATGTATAACGGCGAGCTGGCTGAGCCGGGGCTGACCAACGGCTCCAGTGAGCGCCACCGTGTCACGATGCCTCTCTTCCCCGACTTGCCCCTGGATCCCATGCCGGGTAACCCTATTTCTGTCGGAACGGCAGACATTGCTGGAGCCAACAGCCCCACAGCTGACCGCAGTCGCACTGTGTCGTCCTCCAGCACAGGAGACACACCAAAAGGTAAGCGCTTACTGTATATCCACTGATTTACACAAATAAAATAATTCTCTTCACACATAATTACTGTAATTACCTCAAGAAACCCATCACGGAGCCCCAGAGTGTTCATTTTACACGTCATGGTTGTAATAGGTGGCAGGAGGGCTAAGGACTGTTTGTATTTTTCATACTTACATACAAAACATTTACCGTTTTCAGGATTTTTTTCTCTTCAAATGAATGGATAGAATGTTGGTGTTGGTGGGGTTAACTCTGTAATTTCTCTTATTGCCCCCCTCAGAGCCTGGTTCTGTTCAAGGTTTCTTCCCGTTAAAGGGGAGTTTTTCCTCACCACTGTTGCCTAATACCTGCTGCTGACTCATGTGGGCATTCTTGAATCCTTAATTTTGAATTCTTGAATCGTTGGATCTCTTTCTCTTAATTAAAGTTTGGTCTAGACCTGCTCTTTATGGAGAGTGTCTTGAGATAACACTTGTTATGAACTGGCGCCAAATGAATTAAGATTGATTGATCGATTACTCTTACTTCCACAATTTCCACTCATACACGATATCATTTCATTTCATCACATTATAGAAGGAAACGATGTAACTATCTAAGCAAACGTACACGTTTCATGCTATGAGGCCCAAAGTACCTCCTCACTTACTCCACTGTTAACAGAGACCAGAATTTTTTTTTTTACTTTTATAACTTTACTTATTTCCCACATTTTTGACACCATAGCCACATATTTTACAGCAGGGCCGCACTCTCTCACACTGTAAAAATCTATTCAATTGGAATTTCCGCTCTTTGAGTAATAAGCTAGCGTTTGAGTGGTGCCTCTCAGCTCTCTTATCCCTCTTAAATGAACTGAAACACAGATGGCATTTATAAACATTTTAACATTTTTCAACTGTATCTGCTATCGCAACTCTTTTCATTGCTTCCTGCTCTTATGTACATTTCTAGTAAGTGACTCTCAGCAGTTAACTTCAGTTGGTGGATTTATAAACTGGTGACACACATCCATGCATGCTCAGTATCTCACAGAAACAGGTGTAAGTGACAACAATAACACACACACACACACACACACACACACACACACACACACACACACACACACACACACACACACACACACACACACACTTCTACTTCCACTACACAGCAGCTCATTGCAGTGCTTTTAGGGCTTAGAGTGTTTTAGCCTTATTACATCTAACACACTTGAATGACACCTTCACTAAACTTAAGCTCTTTCAAGTCCTTACATTAAAACTCTCACTTTTCACCCTATATTTTGCGTCCTTCATCCCTTCCCTACCATTCCGAGTCGTCATGGTCCTTGAGCTGCTCACTCATTCTAAGTTAAGCCAGCAGTGCAGTTTAACTCCCAGTCATCCATCAAGCAATGCTGTTCAGCTCTCATCTGTACCTGAGGCAATACTGTCCCTTTTCCAGCTTTGCATTACTGCCGCTGAGCAACATCCAACAAACCAGGAGGGGTTTACATGGCTGAGCCAGGAGTTTTAAAATCTTGACATATTTTGAGACAGGAGATAGAGAGATTTAATCGAACTGCTGTCAGTCTCAAAAAACGGAGAATAGTGCTGCATTCTGTCACACAGTGTTATTAAAACCGTCTTTCCAGTGGAGACAGACAGAACACAAATAAGCCTCACTGCTGCTGTGATCACCTAATTAGGGCCCGAGCACCCAGCGGTGCGAGGACCCTATTGTTACAGATTAATACTGTTGCATTATTTTAGAAAGTCAAACACATAGGTGTCCAGTTATACTGTATAGTTACTAAAAGTTAATCCACACCTTTAGAATCATGGTATAAGAAAATATACAGCCACATGAAATGAACCACTTTTGAAATTATTTAAGAAAAATTAAACTGATTACCAATTAAATGTGTTTTCATCATTCTTGTTCTCATCATAACAGTTTTGTTGGAGTTCATTCTAATTTCATTATAGACATTTTTGTTCAAAATGCCCTTTATGAAAAGTCAATTATTATTTCATAATATGCACTTTTGTTTAATGTCATTTTATAATGTCACATGGAAGTTTTATATTAGAATATCTACAATTAAATAAGAACTAATTCAAATAAAACAGTTAATAGTTTCTTTAAAAATATCACAGTTTATTGGTTGATTTATGTGTTTCACACAATTTATTCATGTGTTTATTTATTTCATTATTATTTACGTCTTTTTCTATGTGGAATGAATAAGCCCACTATGTAGAGTGGATACTGCTTGACTCTACATTTCATCTGTATCAATAAGCTTTCTTTTATATTGTATAAACCAGTGTTTTAATGCTGTCTAATTTGTGCTTCCTTCTTGCCAAAGTCTCTTCTCATCAATTTTAATGTAAATCTTAGTGAGAACTTTACTTGAAAACAGCATAATAAAAATTAGAGCTAATTTAGACGATGAATAAGCCTCACTGTATTTTGATTTTCTATCGTACTTTATAATGTCCTGCTAAAATAATCTAGTTGCTCATTATTATGTTTCAGCGTCCAATGATCTCCTCTGGGTATTATTAATGACTCACCACCACTGTTACTTATCCACCCACTATTTATTATCAATAACTTTCTAGTTCTAGGGTCACTTCAAGGATCCAGAGCTTAATAAAGATTTTAAACAAAAAATAATCTCATCAAGCACAAACCCCACATAAAGTTTTCCAGGTAAATAACAATCTAAACAGGTCATCAGCACTAAGTTGGGACTAAGCTTCTCTTGTTTGGATTCTTAGTTTAGAAAGCTGAAGGTGGTTCATAATAAATGTCTGTTAGTATGTTAGAGTGTGTAAACTCTTCTTGTCTCTAATCGCTGCATGTGTTAACCCTGTCCTTTCCCCCTCCCAGTCAGAGCCAGAGCTGCAGATCTCCTGATCAACCCACTAGACCCGCGTAACGCCGAGTCTATTCGAGTCAAAATCGCTGATCTTGGAAACGCCTGCTGGGTGGTAAGACACAGTGTCTGGGATTATTTGATTTAAATATACAAGGTTGAAGCCATTTACAGTCTGCTTAGAAACCTGATAAGATTTAGTGGCAACCAGTGGGTCACAGTAAAATTGTCCTTTATTAATGATTATTGACATTTAAACTCAAAAAAAAAAACAGCCGGTCATATTTAGTATGTAGTAGTTTATAAAGAGAAGTTTTGCATATCTTTTATTGCTAAAAAATACAATAAAATTACAATCCAAAGAGTACATAGACACTGGAATCACAGCTCCATTCAATTTTATTATCGACCTTTCAACCAACTAACTGGCCTTCCTCAGGGAGGAAAGGAAGGAAATGTATAACAAAATGACCAGTGACATTTTAATCATTTAATCACATTCACATGTCAAGATATCACTGTTACGTAGAAAATAAAAATCATTCATTCAAACAGATAGAGACTAAGTGTCTTCCTCAAACTTCAGCTCAGTAGGTCACAAAATGTAACACTCACTCAAAGGTAATAAGGTGGGTGGCATTGGTTAACAAGAGCCATTGTTGTTGTTAATGTTTTATTTTTTATTCAACGTTAACAAGGATATTTGAATGTGATAAGATGATTAAGATGTCACTGTTGCTACTAACAGTATGCCATTCGTTTCCTCGCTAACCGTTGCCCATCTCCTCTCTGTACAGCACAAACACTTCACAGAGGACATCCAGACGAGACAGTACCGTTCCATTGAAGTCCTGATTGGAGCTGGTTACAGCACCCCTGCAGACATCTGGAGTACTGCCTGCATGGTGAGGACAGCACATACATACATACATACATACATACGTATTTACTTCCTTTTGAATCATACACACACACACACACACACACACACACTCAGCGTAGACTCAAGTACAGTACTCCATTTGATCTCTTGTAGGCTTTTGAGCTCGCTACTGGAGATTACTTGTTTGAGCCCCATTCTGGTGAGGACTACTCCCGTGATGAGGGTGAGTATTTAAATCTTTATGACGCACACACACATATTTAATTTCCAGATATAGCAACATAGAAAACTTGTCATTTGAAAGTATTCCACAGGGGTTAGCTGAATATTGTATCTGAAGTCTGTAAGCTTGATCTACGCTATATTATTGATGCTGACTTGAGGGAAAATGTTCTTGTTGTACAAAAATATACGAAAGCAAAGTGTCTTGAATAGTTAATGAATGGTTTTAATTAAAAATTGTAATTGATTTATTGTATTTTCATATGAAAATTTGTGTTATGCAGCTATTTAACT
Source organism: Pempheris klunzingeri (assembly GCF_042242105.1). NCBI lineage: Eukaryota > Metazoa > Chordata > Actinopteri > Acropomatiformes > Pempheridae > Pempheris > Pempheris klunzingeri. The sequence continues at coordinate 7,938,131 of NC_092016.1, read as the reverse complement.
TCAATTAGCTTCACGCACGTTCTCCACTGGTCAGGTGCATTGCTTCTATCCGTGCTCTAACACGACAAATGCAGTGATGTAGTTCTTCGTATGCCTTCACTTACATTTAAGTAATTATGTTTTCTTTATTTTTCACATGGCAGAGAGCATGGTTTGAAAAAGATGCAACACAGGAGCAGACAGTGAGTGCAGACTGCTCCAGGGACCTTAATGCTCACAATATTCTTATATTATATATAATATTAATATTATAATATTATTATATATAATATTCCCAATAAAAAAAATAGTACACTAAACAAACAAAAATGAAATAACATATTTTGTTTATTTAAGTTGTGTTTATCACCACAAACTGACAGCAGGTGTGAACTTTGATTCGATAATTTCTTGCACTGTGTTGGGAATAAAAAAGGTTGTTTTTTTGTTTTTTTGCCTCACTGTACAAGTTTACATTTGTTGTTTTGTAAGCACGTCGTCTATTCTCAAAAGTGGGACGACTGTTTCCAACAATGCATCTGACCAATGGATACAAACCTTTAATAGATCAACACTAATTGTATTGTGAATTAATAAAAATGGCCTAAAGTGAGTTTAGCTTAAACTACAGCCATCCCTCTCCCTAAATCCCCCTATCCACTGTCAACTGTGAATCCTGCACTTTAATTCTGCTGCTATGCCTCCACTCATCTTCATCCCACTTTACACCTGAACCTGAACTGTTACAATCATATAGATACACAGAGAGTTCACGCAACTCCTAACATTGTGCTCAATATCTATCATATCAGACTGTCCGTTTCCAAACTGTAAAATGGTAACAGTTTGTAAACATGAGAGCACCATCAGTCAGTTATTGCATCCTGTGTGTATATATATGTATCTATATTCAGGTCAAGTTACTCTAACGACTAATGCAGCCCCTATATTTGCATGTAGACTCCAGTAGTCTTTACCCTGCTCATTCTCCCCATTCATTTTCCTGGAAAATCCACATTTTCAAAGTATGCACCCTGATCCTCACCTCACCTTGATTTCTTCATCTCTCTCTTTCTTTGATCTTGCCAGCTCATTGTATTATTTTTCTCATTGCACGTGACGCACAGTTAACCTCATTTTGCATGTATTTCACAAGCGATGCGCCGCTGTCAGTTTTATCATGACATCCCAGTTTTCAGAGAGTCACCTCTGATCTTTCAACATTGAGGCCTAATCGAAAATCTAGCTTCAGGTTTGAGTTCACTCAGTTCTGAGTCTGACTGCATGTCACTTTTAGGCTGATCCTTTCATTTCATCACCTCTGCTGTGGAGGCACAGCTTACTAACACAGGTTTTTCTCCTTTACTCTCTGTGACTGTCTCTTTTTTCCTTCTTTCCCCCTCTCTTTTTCCCCTCTCTTTTTATTCCTCCTTTACCCCTTTATGATCTTCTCTACCTGTCACTTCTTGTCCCTGTTACCCACAATCCACCCTCTTACATTTAACTTTTTCTTTCTATTTCTATTCATTCTGCCCTCCCTTGTCTTTACCCTTCCTCTCTTTTGCATCTCCTTTTCTTTTTTGTTGGCATCTCTCTTCCTTTTTCCTTTCCCCTCTCCTCCCTCCCTCCCTCCCACCTCCCTCTTTCCTCCGTAGACCACATAGCCCACATCATAGAGCTGCTGGGCTGTATTCCGAGGCACTTTGCGCTCTCTGGAAAATATTCCCGGGAGTTCTTCAACCGAAGAGGTAGCCCTGGCCAGAGAGCTGGTGGGACTGGGACACACAGTTGTCTGAAATGGACAGAAATGGACGCTAGCAGAGACTCTGGACAACATATTAACTACCACCATGATAACTTGTGTTGTTGTGGATTTGATTTTGGCAATAATTGCATTTATTCTTTCAAGTTATGACAATAATGAGAAAAATTTTAATCTCAAAATCTTCACTACTTGAAGGTGTTTCAGTAGCCGTCCTTCTGCGAGTGTGTCCATGCAGTACCCCCGGGCAGCAGTGTGTGTCAGCTCCACACAGCCAGTCGTGTTGATGAGTGTGTGCATGCTGTAATGCTGAACCGTGCCTGTTCCCTCTGTGATGTATGTGGTGGTGGGCAGACCACATCGCTCTGATCATGGAGCTCCTTGGGAAGGTCCCACGCAAAGTGGTCGCTGCCGGGAAGTACAGCCGAGAGTTTTTCTCCAAGAAAGGTAAACGACACCGTGGTTAGTGGCAGGTTAGGTGGAGGGTAGGTCTGTTGTAGGGATAGCTGTAGTACAAGAGGAACTGCATAGAGAGCAGGTTTTTGTGTTGTAGTGGTCGAAAAGACAAGAATGGCGCTATACAAATACAGTCTATTTACCATTCACCATTTAATGGTTGCAGTACTTCCACTGAATTAAGTCAGTTCGGATAGTTTCAGGTAAGTTGTCAATCACAGCAAAAATGAACAATCAATTGTAGGGCTGGGCTATAATTCAGTATTCTACTTTACTTATATTGGTATTGAATTATGATGATATGATCACATTGTGTTTCAGTTTCGAGCCAAAGTTTCTGGTACTTTTGCTGAAACATTTGGCCAAACACATTCACAAAAACATGTTCACTGTTGAAATTATTATTAAAAATTATTTTACGAGATCATGCTCTCTAAATTTAGAAATGGAATGGAATTGTGATTAAAAGTGTAACTGTGAACATCAATTCAATTATTTTACATGTAATATTGCCTAGATTTCTCATATTGTAACATACTGGACTCTTGGTAATATTAGTAACATTATCACCCACCCCTACTAAATTGACATTCAAATACTTAGTTGTGATTGTCTTAATCATCTGGCGCTGGCATGCAGCAACATGGAGAATTTAATTCACTACAATCGGAGACAAAAGAAGATTTTTTCTTTCCCTCCGTAATCAGAAAATACCTTATCTTAATATAGACTTCAGGAAATTTGGCTTGTAGTAGACAAAACAATAGATGATCAGGTGATTCCTCCTAATAATATTCTTCTCAGCAACTGAATTCTGTGAAATAACAACCAGTTAAGTCATGTTAAAGTAAAGTCATACTCCCAGTAGAGCAAGGCTTACCTTACTGCCTCTAAGGTCTTAAGTGTGTCATACACCTCTCTGATTCTGCTCATCTTTGAGCCTGGTAAGTGTATGCATCTGTATTTGGTACAGCTGATAACCCTTGCACTCTCTCATTTATTCTCTTTTTTCTTTCTCTCAATCTCCCTCCCTTTCTGCTCATATATTCTTCATAATGTGTCATGAGACCTGAATATTCTGCCTTTGATGTTGTCTCTATCTGAGGTCTGAGCCTGCACTTGATGTCTCAATGTTCTCCCTTTTATCTCCTGGCACTCTGTTAATCTAGTCTGACTTTCTCGCTCTGTGTCTCTGGGCTTCTCCTGTCTGCCACGCTGCCTTCGGCCGTGCAGCGCGATTGAGCGGCCTTCTCACCCTGTTTCCATCACACACACACACACACACACACACACACACACACCGATCTGTATTGAATTTGGAGGGAAAAGTAGATACATCAATTGGAGACAAAACAATTGAAACATACTCAACTTTTATCAGAATGCAGAGCCAAATATTACAAACATACAGCAATCTGTGGCAAGCAGTGTCTCCATTAATGCAAAAAAAAACAGGTTTGTGTAGTCAGAAATCACATTTCAACACCGTGCCTTGATCTATTTCATGTACAATACAAGGAAAAACCTTGATGAATGGTCTCCTTTCCCCCATCTCGTGTTCTCCAATCAGTGCGCAGGAAGAGGAGGTTACCATGGCAGCCGCGGTTTGAACTGGACTTCTGGTCTCGTTCGCTTCCATCATTAATCATTCTCTTATACTTTTTCCTTCTCTGTCAGTCTTGTGCTCCCAGCCAATCATTTTCTTCCTGCCTTTAATAATGAACACCTTCCTGTCTTTGTCTGTTTCCATCACGTCTCCACTTCTCCGTCTCTTTCTAGCCGTCTCTTGCCGTCTGTCCTTGTGGTTTTCAGCCAAGACTCTACAGGTTTCCACTCCCTCGTAGTAGCACATCACTGATCAGCACACGTTCAAACAGAGAGCTTGAACTAATTAGTGAAGCAATCAGCTGCTGTAGTGTCTGGCTGGAGCCTGCAGCATCATGGCCCGCTATGGCATCTGATTAAAGGCTCATATCACCCAAGCAACCGAAAAATCTTACCTAACTCTAGTGTAATCAAGCCATGCAGATAGTTTGGGATAAACTGTGAGATATACGAATGGATTTTTTGTTTGTGTGCACAATAGATTGAAAAAATTACATTTGAAAATTCAATGGCAATATCCTTTTTTCAAAAACAACGTCCTGGTTTCTAGATGAATGCCTAAAAGGATATCTATCAATAGTAAGTCTAGCATCGAAACTTGTTTCAGTTGGATCAATTTGAAACATAAACGATTGTGTCTTATATCACTGTTTATTTCAGTGAACTTTGTAAAGCACTATGAGACACTCTGTTGTGGTATTGGGCTATACAAATAAAATTGAATTGAATTGAATAAAATAAATTGAATTGAATATTAGATCATGTTCTTTCTGCTATTTTACTATGCATGTGAACAGTGATCACCTTGTTAGTTCAGATAAATCACACATTTAACATGCATCTGATTAACAGAAAAGTAAAAAGAAATCCCCAATGTGTGGCTAATCACTCAGAGGTGATGGAAATGTAGTCAGTATCCCATTAATTTTTCCTTCATTTATTCACCTCATATATCGTGACACTTCGCTCCCTCTTAGAAGATACATTAGCTGCTTTTAATAACAAAAAGCATTGACGTTGAAATCTGTAATCCTGGCCCTGTTATTATTTGATATGTACCCCGACTCTGGACTTCACACACTTCATTGTGAGCTGTGTTCATCTGAACTACTCTGTTAAATAAGAAATAGTCCCTTCTCACACTGCTGACTGCGTGTTCTGTGGATTATTCCCAGTAACAGGGATGGCATTACCTCTGGAGAAAGATGTTGCGGAGGATTGTTATATCTATATTGTTATATTGTTAAGATTGTTGTATTTTGTATGTATTTTTTCAATGGTATGAGCAGCAGGAACTAATTTTTTGTTTAACTCTACTGTACTGGGGCAGAGGCAGAAATCTCATTAAGTGAATAGTCGTAAAACTAGAAGTATCTGTGTGGCTTGATATCATGAGAGTTAAATGATGAGGCTGGTTTTATTCTGTTTTTTTATTTCAACAAATCCCATGAAAAAACCAAAACCAAAACCAACAATGCGTTCATCAGTTTCTCTATGCCTTCATGGTTCCGTACCCAATCTGTGGCTGTCAGACCTAAAGTTATTTGTTCCCACTGATGACATAAATAAAAATAAACATAGTTTTTGATATGATTTTTGATAATAATAATTTTATTTCCATTGTTGTTTTTAGCAAATGGTAGTCAAATAGGAGGAACTAGTGTATTTGCAGGGACTATTTTCAGCTGTGTAATAACGTGTATTTGGTGGCAGACGGTGTATGTGGGATTTGCTCATAATAAACCACAACGCCCATGTTCACCGTAATGAAGGAACACGTCAGCCAGTCGAACAGTGGAGCTCAAAACTGTGTTTTTAATAGTTTTCAGACAGGAATGGAGCTCCATAGCACAAGGGAGTAAGCTACATCGGGCTTTAGCTGAATAATATTTGTCCGTAGGATCCATTCATCATTGATTCTCGTATTTTCTTTGGATTTGTTGAAAACAAAAATAATAATGATAATACTATGACCAGTCTTATCCTTTAAGTAAGAATGTATGTTTTTTTTTTTTGACATTTAAGTGAGCCAACCCTCTTTTTTTTTTCCCCACACAATCTCAAATGCCATCATTGACTCTGCTCCCTATCGCCCCCTGCAGGTGAGTTGCGACACATCACCAAGCTGAAGCCGTGGTCCCTGTTTGACGTGCTGGTGGAGAAGTACGGCTGGTCGCACGAGGACGCCGGCCACTTCACCCACTTCCTGCTGCCCATGCTGGAGATGGTGCCCGAGAAGAGGGCCTCGGCCGGCGAATGCCTCAACCACCCCTGGATCAACTCGTAGCCACAATCTCTGATCAGACGCCCTCCTCCCTCTGTCCCCCAACTGTTAGCCCAAACATCGCCCTGGCTGGAGACAAACCATGTTGGAGTAGATGAGAAAGACTTATTCTTTCCTGCCCTATCCCACACATCCATTATCTGCTTATGTGAGTAGGCTTAAGACCCACACACATCTTCTCCCAAAAGGAATGTAAAGACAAGCTAATGGAGTTAACATGACATAGTAGCTGTGTCTTCCAAAACATCTCCCAAGAATCAGACATTTTGAAGATGGATGCTGCTCCCGCCGAAAAAGGGAGGAGTCAGGGAAAGAGATGTGCTTTCTTCCACTCTTCTTCGGTCAAGATGTCAGCTTGTCCCTTCCTTCTAATCTCCCCCTGATTCTCAGTTTTAACTTGTTTGGATCCAGTCATGGGCCACTGACAGCTGCTGATCTTGTGAAGTGAAAGAAAAGTCAACAAGAAGCCCCATCGCAGTGCCGACCCAGAGCTCCATCTGCCATGATCCTTACATAGCCAGGGCCTCAAAGACAGACCGGTGCGTTTTTTTTTGGTTTTTCTTTTTCTGGTGGAAATGAGCACGTGTGCCTGTGCTAAAGATCCACCGACATAGACCGCTCTCCTCTCTTTCCAGCCCAGTTGCCTCACCCTACTATGGAAGAAGCACCCACATCTGACTAAAAGTTTACACCCTGAATTCTTCCATGAATCCAATCCAGAAAAAAAAAAAAACCCTCTGTTGTGCCCTCCCCCCATCCCCCTTCTCTCCCAGGAGCTTTATGCTCCTGCCGGGGGTCACCTCAGAGAACAGGAGGGCAGCCAGTCCTCCAGGGGCACCACACTGACCGTTGCCTCTCTGACAGAGACAGATAGAAAAAGTGCGGGATGAGCAAAAAAAAAAACAAAATACAATCAATTTAACCTGGAGGAGAACCGCTTGGTCATTAAAAGACTATTTTTAAAATGCATGGAGGGACTGATGGATCAGCATGAGCGGATATGACAAATGGACGATGGATACGTTATTTTATTTGTGTGTTTTGCTGGTTTCGTTCCTGTTTCATCACCTCTGTTGGACATAATGCTAGAAAGAATTATGTTGGAATACATTAGTGCCCCCTCTGAGGAAGGTAACTATGTTACAACCCCTTCTTCTCCGGTTTTTGACTGACATTCCTAAATCTTGGTCCGTCATTCCTGACTTCAATTCCCAAGAACAGTTCTGTTGAGTCCTGCTGTGGCACGTTTACCTGATCTGATTGGTACTATTCCCCCCTTTTTCCCCTATAGAGGAACCCTTTGATCCCTGAGCTTCTCCAGAAAGGGGATGGTCACATGGAGGTTGCACTTGTCTTTGTAGATGTCCTTCAGGGATTTGAAACCTTTGTACATAGAACTGAGATCTTGCAACGCAGGTAAGCGACCGTGGACAAAGTTTCAACACACAAGCATCATTCCAAAAATCAGAGGCATAACTTGACTTCCTCTGATACAGTGATGGGTGGGGGGCGGGTGGGCGGGCAGGCTGCCATGGCTCCGGCCCTGGAGGAATGTTCAGACTGAACTGTGCCACCTGGTGGCTCAATGAGAGTATTGCATTGCCTCACACTGCTGCTGCTCTCAGTGCCAACGCTCCAAGACGTTCCACTATTATCTCTCCACTTAATCTCTGTTTCTCTGTCACATACACACAGACACACACAAAAACTCGCATCATCACAATTAGTCCAGTTGCCTATTTTTCGCAATAAATGAAAAAAGATGAGTATAAGTAAATGGTGAGATATTTTTAAAAACTATTTAATTCATTAAAAAAAAAAGAGAACAACAAAAAAAAGAAAACAACTTTTCTCTGGTTGTTGTGACCGTGACAGAATTTCGTCTTATACTGAGGTGATTGTGTTTGTCTATTAGAGCTGTTTTTATTTCTTTTGTCATTATTATTAATTATTATTATTATTGAAAGGTTTTTTTACACAGTTGTCACCTCTCCCCTCCCTCCTTACTTGAACAGTGCTGCTCTCTCTGGGCTATTGATGGTGATTTAAAAAAAATCAACAGTTTTGCAATAAAGGTAATGTGATAAGTTTTTTTGCACCAAAACCTCCTGATCTCACTCTTTCAGCCATGCTGACTGTTCTTCCTGATGACATTGACAGAACCACGTCTTTTGTCTGTGTTTTTCATTGACAGATTTAATAAAATTGTAAATTAATGGATCTTGTGCCCTTGATGTAGTGAATTGTCTGCTTTGAAGATGCATCAGTCAACCTCACTGAAAGGGTCAGAAAACTTCCGACTGGTAGTTAGAGGCAAGAAAGCAAATAAAAAGACCAGTAGGAATAGATTCCCTTTTTTATTGATACTTTATGTATGATTCATAAAAGTATTCCTTCTATTTGAATGGAAAGTTAAAAGATATGGGTCAGTTGTGAGAACAATTAGCCAAAGACTTCATATTGTCTACAACATACATAAGACATTGTCTATAAGAACAAATGCAACAGTATATTGTGATTCACACTGAAGCAAATATGGTCCATTAGACAATATTATCTAGGATGCAATAAAAGGTGAAGTGATAAAAGACATCCTGAGATCAATATTAGTCGTTAAAAAAATAAAAAACATGCTTTTAAGTACCAGCAAGGGATTTTGCTGTATTTTCTTTTCTATCTTCTATCACTACAAATGGTCTCCGGTGCCATCTGTGTGTCTGACTCCATTAACACTCAATAAACAAGTGGTGCCTCATATAAAACACATATACTCTAGTTCATTAGGCTCTGTTAGAGGTGCCTTAGGGTTGGATTTAGGTGGGTGAAATGTTCGTACTACAAACCAGACCATAGATGATAAAATTCAAGAGCAACGGCGATGAAAGTCGAAACATCACCAATGTAGAACTCAGTGAGGTATTTATGGCGTCAGCACTGCTAAAATGTAGTGATGAGACGGTGAACGTATGATCCACTGTGGAATCTTGCATTGTAAGCTTGTAGACCACCATTATCGTGGCATTAGGAGGGTACACTAAACACATGTACAGTACTGTATGTATCGATTTATATATGTATATAGTATACAGGAATTTGTAGCTGTGTGTGCCTGTCTGTGTGTGATGCATTGTTCTTGAGCTGTTTCTGTAGAAGTGTGTGTATGTATGTGCGAGTGTCAGAGCAGTGAGGCACAGTTCTTTAGCAGAAGGGGTTTCGCCAATTCCAGGATGTCCAAGTTCGGGTCGAGTGACCTGCCCAGACCCTCCAGGACCATGATGGCAAACACAATGGACGCAAAATTACTCTCCAGCTTCACCTACAGAGACAATCAGTAAGGACATCAGTAAGTGATCGCGTCACGGAGCTCAATCTAACTGTTTAAGTTCAGTCTGTTAAGTGTGGCATAAAAACTCATAGCACAGTAGCCATCTGTCTGCAACAGTTATCAGATCATTATTGTTTCTGTGGAGCCTTTTCATAAGCTCCACAAAGCAGCAACTCAGCGCAAAGAAGAACATTTTATCGTAATTTTTTCCCCAAGATAAAACTGTTAAAACTTAACTTACTTAAGAAAACCTTATTAGGACCGCAGGAACAGCAGTGTGACTGAAGCTTACGCTTCAAAGAGGAGGGTTTTGGACAAGATGAGTGTAATGAATGCAACCTCGTGATGTTTTACCTTGTGTTTGATAAGTAGACCAAAGACTCTGGAGAGCAAGTCAGCCACTTGGATCTATAAACATAAAAAAGCCAGTCAACAAAACATGTCAATAGTAATCAGACATTTAAAACAGGCAAACTTCCTGCTAATGGAATATTTTCTAGGAAAACCTGTCAGTGTTAAACTGATAGTTTGGTTAATTTTCCTCTTTGAACCCAAGTTCCTAATAGCATATATAATCATGAATAACTCCCTTCATTTGAAGGTTTTCTGATAAGAATGGAGGGTCTTTGGAAAGCATTGCAACCACTGAGGCAACTTTGTTTAATTTGCACACAGGTTTCCATTCTACACAGCGACCGTGAGAACAGGACATAAAGTGAAAATAATAAAACCAAATAGTGTATATTAAGTCAGAAATGAGCGCTCTAGTAGCACACAACACAAGCCAGGAGCAGAGTAAAACAGATATCAAGCCAGGGTGTATTATTGTAATAACAATCGCAGAATGATGGCCAAAATTCAATTTCTTTTCCAATGTCCTCTACAGTTGAATATAGTAACATAATCATCATCATCATCAGAAACACAAATCTAGGTTTGTACCTTCCCCAGAGAGATCGTGCTGCTGAGGGCCTGGTCTACCAGCTGGGCCATCTCCTTCTTAAACTGTGGCACGTCTTTGCACTCGTTGGCCCGGGCATGATTCAGGAACAACTCCGCCACTCGCTCACCCTGAAGAAAGGAAATCCAAACCAAGCTGGAGGTTTTCTTTGACCGACAGAGTGCGCTCCTTTCTTGTTGGATATTTATTCTATCCAAGAAGCATTTTTAAGGAGTTAAAGGCTGACTAAATTTGCAGGGAAAAAGTTTAAAATTTAGAAATGCGTAAAACAGGTTTTAAAATATGTTCTGCTACATGTCAATGCCAATATTCCCTGATTTTCACACAAAGTTATCCCTGAAATTCCTGATCTGGAAAAGGTCTACAAAAAGGTTTCTTTACATTCAAGAAAGCACATTCAAGAATAAGGAATGCACTCATTAACATAAATGAAAACTGCTGTTGCAAAGATCCCGAACATTTACCGAAAAATAAAACCCTTAAAAAATAAAAACTAAACCGATATGAGAGTTTTAAAAAGAGAATCTTCCCTATGCACAATTTCACTGAAAGTCTGGATGAATATAATTACATGCTTGAATCCCAGTGCTCTACATGTACAATCCTTTTATCCACTTGGCTATCCTACCGCCATAGTTCAGCATGGAAAACTTCACGTATGTATCCTTTCCCTCATTACCTGACGCAGCACCACAGCTCTGAAGACAGCCTTGAAGTTGGCAAGATCATGGTCACTGAGCTGGGCTACGATGCCGGCGTCCAGCAGCACCAGCTGGAAAGGACACGGATCTGGCCTGATGCTGACCACCACTGTGTCCCACAAGTCGGTGAGGGTGGTCTTACCATGGGCCTCCCCTGAGATACTAGCACTGTCGCTGGAGCCAGGAGGAGGCCCCAAACACTGGACCAGAATGTTCCCGGGGTGGAGATCCCCGTGGACGAAGTTGTCCACAAAAACCTGGAATATAGATGTGGAGAAGGAGACAATGTAACAATGACAGAGATATAAAGCGAACATACAGTCGTAAGTAAAACCAAATATTCTTTGTTTAAACAAGTGCAGACAGGGAGACGCTGATGTATCTCACCATCTTCAGCATGGTGTCTGCTCCCATCCTGGCTATTCTCCTCTTCATCTCCTGAGGAATCTCAGAGCTCAGGTACTTGGATACGGGCTCACTCTCCTGAACAAAAAGTTTGAACATAAACTGAGCACTGTTGGCCTCATTTATGAGGAACTAAAAAGATATTCATTCAACCAGAATACTTCTGTTACCTATAAATAACACTGTATCACATGTGTGACCTGCTTGCACCGTATATTTACCAATTTATCACTGAATCCCTTCAATCAGAAGAATCATAGATATTAAATCATTCTGCACTCACTTCAAAAGTTTCCACTAAAATGGTCCTGGTGATAAATGGTCGTAACGGAGTTGGGAACTTGACGTAATCCACATCACGGAAATTTTCACGGAAACGCTCCATGTTTCTGGCCTCAAAACGGAGATCAATCTGGAATAAAAGTTTAGCCGCATCACTGAAACGATTAGACTCCTCCAGCTTGCTTTCCACGTCGTTATTTCTTTTCATGCTTTAAAACGTAATATGACGTGATGCTTTACATGCAGACACACTGGTTTACAAGGTCAATGCAGAAATGCAAATAAATTGAGGAGTCTTCATTGATCACAAAAAGACAAATCGGCTCATGTGTGTAATTTAACAAGTAAGATATGCACTTTTGAAAATTGTTCATTATTACTTTAAATGGGGGGGGGGGGGTCTGAATATTCCTACCTGTTTGGTCATGAGCTTCTCAAACTCGTTTACTATCTCACACAGACTGAGCCACTTGAGCCCAGGTAGGCAGTTCAGGAGCCAACTGCCTGCTTTCATCAGCAGCAGGTCAATTTCCACCTGACTCCTTACGCCTGGATGGACCACCTGTAATAAACCAGATATCATTTATAAGCCTGTGCTGACAAGCTAAGAAATGCAGGACAGTATGTCATATATACGTGTGTAGGTATGACAGAATGATCAATCAGAAACTGTGGTTTTCACACACACACCTTAATAGCCACAGGTATCATATGCCCCTTATCTGTGCTGCTCTCCTCGTGCTGCCCCTCAGGGTGACTTCTCTCCTCATAGCCCTCCTCCTCCTTACTGCCCGTCCAGAGCTGCCACAAGGAGCTGGCCACTCCTCCCAGACCAGGGATCTCCCAGGCCTCCAGCAAGTCTTCTTTCTCCAACTCCTCCACCAGCGACTGGAAGGCTTGGTCCTCCACCTGGTCCACCTTCGCCCAGCCTCTGTACACCTGGGCCACGCTTCCCGAACCCACTGGCTCTTTGCTCTCAAACACTAACACCCTCCTCCAGGCCTCCCCGAAAGCCCTCCTGAGACATTGCTTGGTGTGAGCCCATGAATGAGGTTTCACCTTGACGTGGAGTCTGGAGAAGCGCTCACAGAACTCCTTAGAGAAGATGTCCCGCCTGGTGCTGGCCCACTGCCCCAGCTTGATGAAAGTGGGACCAGATGTTTCGGTCACCCACAGCAGGGCATCCAGCCAGTGCACTGCACAGCGAGAGGACATCAGAGCCAAGGGGGAGAAGAGGAGAAGGGGGCCAAATTTGAGGAGCAGCACCAACGCACGTAAGCTGAGGCGGAGGAAAAATATAACTTTGTGCACTTGGACTTTGGCTACAGACTTTCTGTCTGCGGTTCGGGATGAAAAAGTTGCTTCCTGGCAACTGGCTGCAATGGATGACGCATTGACTGCACCCCAACACAGCAAAGTAACCTTGGGTATCTGCGTTAAGATCTGCCCTCTCTTAACGAAACATGTCCTGGAGGAGTTCTGGATGAGTCTAGTTCTGGTGAGGGAGCCTCCTTTCTGGAAAGCGTGCCTCAGGTTGAGAAGGGCTGCTCTCGCTCCGAAAGCCATCACGGTCATCATGTCAGATGGCTGTTAGCTGAGTCCAGGAGGTCAGCAGCTCCACATGTGCCTGTCTTGTACTGTGAGACTTTCGCAAAATCATCAGTAAACCCCTGTGATTTCCATGTTAACATCCAGAGGATTATGGCTGGGATTCCACCTTTAAAAAGAGAGAGGCAACCTGGATTAATGCTATGTTAAACTAGCTAAAAGAGCCATTACCATTCACTACAAATAAACTGCGTTCCTTTGACTTACGGTCAGCGGCGGTTACTGTAGTTTCCTTTACACAAAAGGAGACTGGATTTCCTCTTTTTCCACTGTCGACAACTGAGACATTTCATGGTTCAGCTGGGGTTACTGTACCAGTCAGAAAACATCATTCATTTCAAATGGAAACAGAACAACCGATGAAAACATTGCAATGACGGACGATTCACTTCCGGGTATGAAGTGTCACCGATGACATCACATGGCTTCGTCTTAAAGGCGCACAGTCACCATATTTTTTTTTTTTGAAGCTCTGACAGGTAACATAAGTGTCTTGTTTTGTCTAAAAATGATGATGCTTTACAAAACCGACTGACGAAGTTTTCACGGATGATTCACGGTACGTTAAAGGCCTAGCTAACTACTATGCTAACTACTGCTAAAACTATAACCCTGACATGCTTTGCATGGTATCCATATTGGCTGTATAAAATAGTTTATGAGTATAATATACTCATATGTATAAGAATGGTATACTTTTTGCAATTAAGTGCACAGACGCCAAATGCCCTGTAGATGGAGACATATCACACGTCATTCTGGGTGCCCGTTCCGTTTGTCTTTCCCCTTCTCTTTTGGAGGAAACAAGCAGCAAGGAAATGAAGGGAGGAAAGATGGATGCAAGAATGAACATGATAATTTAGATGGTCGTGGGCTTACAGACCTTTTTCACAGCAGGTGTTTTTACCTCCAGCAGTTAAAAGACAACATTAACATTAAAGATGGCGCTGTTCCATTAAGTGTCTCATAAAGCCCCTCCAGCGAGCCAGCATGTAGTATTTGCTCATCCAAATGGAATACAGCCTTCATTACTGTTTAAAACTTTTCCTGCTCTCACATATTAAAATATCTGCTGTGAAAAAATGTGTTTTTGTTTTGTTCGTAAATGAACAAACAAAACTTATAAAAAAGGAACTTTTTTAGTCCCTCTAATCTCTCGGTTTCATGAACAAAATCAGTCGCCCTTTTGTCGTAGTCTTTGTCAGTGTTTTGGGTCCTGAATTATGTCCATTTCCCACATTTTTCTCACAATGTTGTGTCTATTTTTTCATAATGTAGATTTCCTCTACTATCTCTATGTATTGTTCCAGAGGAGAGGGATCCACTTTACCCTATTTCCTTGTGATAGCTTTTTTTTCCCACTATTAACATTTGGACGAGATACCTATCTCTTATTCATACATTTTCTTCAGTATAATTAAAATGACTCAGATAGCGCGCCATGTAGCTCACATGGACAACATATTGTAGTATCCTTTGCAAAAGTTTGTGTACTGTGTCTCTTTTCCATTTCATACTTCTTTCTTCTTTTTCTTCAAAAATGTCTTAAAAAATCCATCGCCTATGAACAGTTTTCAATACATTTTTTGTAAATTGACTATTTGACCAGTAATTTCACTTTCTCTCAGGTACAACAAACAGAGACACCACAGAAATATGGGACACAAGGACATACATACAGTATGTTATCTGTAACCTTGCAAGACATTTTATATAACTTAATGCCTAAGTATTTTCTAGGTGGCTGATCAGTTGTTGATAGGTACTTTTGCAGGCAGAACAGAGTTTACAGTATGTGGTCTGGGCATTAATGGAAGTGTCATTAAAATGTGCTTCCTGATGGGACACTGTGTTTTCCTGAATCGTGTTCCTGTGAGATAACTTAAGAGGTAAAATCTGTTTCTGGATCATAAAGGAAAGAACGAGGCAGGGAGCAAAACACACCATGGGTTTGATTTTTTTTTAAATTGTCATTTCCTCTGCTTAAACCAGGGGTCTTGCAAACAGCCCACTACGCACCATCAAGGACTGAGAACTTGTCCCGGCCATGTTCCCAGTCACGGTGCGAGTCCCCTGGACAGTGGGCTCAGTACGCCCCCAGGATCCCAGCTGTAGGCCTGATAGAGGACCCAGCAACACAATAAGGTAGGATAAACGCCAAACAGATGTTGCTGGCCCCCACCTCCCACCCTGATCCCCCCAGAGCTATTGACAGGCAAGCCAGGCTTTTTAGATCACTCTTGCATTTCAAAGGCGAGGTCAGGGTTTGGGCTCAGAGGTCAGCAGGATAGTTCCTCAGCTGAGGTGACGCTGTTAGCAGCTGAGGCCCCTATACATGCATTTATATGGAGATACTTAGCCTTATTATACCCAATCATGTGTGCATATACAGTTTTCATACTTGTGTGTCTATGTTCTTCTGCTTGTTAGTGCAGTTGGGAATCTTTTAGCAGTGGAAAGTAACTAAGTACAATACATTTACACAAATACTGTACCTACGTGAGATTCTTTTTCCATTTGATGGTATAGTCCACTACAGTGCACTACATTTATTTTACCACTGTAGTTACCAGATTGTATGCTCAAAACATATGATCATTTTGATGGTCAGCTTATAAAATATGACACATTTTTATAGATAAAGTGGTTATAACAGCATAAAAGCCACACTACCACATTGAAATACTGCTGATGTGTTCATGCATTAGCAATGATTATCCAATTATACAATAATGTAACTCTAAAATGCTGCATAATGATCACTTTCTTTTAGCTAATAACATGTCTGTACTTAAACTGACGTGAAATTTAGAATAGATAAGTTATTGCTACTCTCACTGAGGTTAGTTCACCACACGTAGCCCCGTGCATTTTGAACATACTGTACCTATTGATGCGCACTGTGCAATATTAAACTCAATTGCTCCCAGTACTCCTCATGAATTTCGCGTTCAAACCTTCGAAGTAAAATAAATCTCGTTCCACGCAGTTTGGCAGCATCAGGTATCATGGGTAAATTCAGAATCCAATGCGATCAAATGCAATCACCCTTGAACAAAAGCTCTGGAAAGCCACTAAAAGCCCTCAGTGTTTTGCTTGTATGTAAATGTACACTGGGAACTAGGGCTTCACAAAGTAGCACAGTGCTGAATCAACCTTTGTGAAACTTCATATAGCCCTAGCTAATGTACAGCAGTATTATTGCATGGCTGTTGTGTTAAATTGCATCAGATTATACAGGCTTTGGTGATGTTGTGTCTAACCCATTTGGGCTGCCACGAAGACTCATCATCAAATTGTTTGCACAACCAACAGTACAAAATCAAGGGGTATCCACTTTCCAAGTATGAAATATAAAGAATAGAAGCAAATTCTGTGACAAACTGAAAGTCGAGGATGTAAAATGACCTAAAAGATTAAACAATTACTGAATCACTGAAGCTTCACTGAAGCTACTGTATAGAACAATGTTTTTAAGTGAAATACCTGAGATGTCACTTTGATACATGCACTCTTACATCAAATTAGAATTTCTGGTTGTCCGTAAAACACACATTTGGAAAAACGGACTTGCCAGAGAGGGCTTGAACAGGTCAATTATTAATCACACTGGTCATCAGTATGCATGTCCAGCCTTGTTTCCTGCTCTCTCACGTTTTTCTGTTTTTTTCCACAGGACCATTAAGCTACTCTGCAGCCATGGGCCTGATGGCGAGCTGGACTCCCCAGTTTGTATTCTCTCACTGAGCAGAGTTCAGCGGTAATCAACCTGAACACTGCCAAACCATTTTCTGTCTGAAAACACTTAGTCTCACCACACACAGCATTCAGCACACGCCGCTTGTTCTTCTACACCACTTACAGTTGTTGTTGTTGCTGTGGACTGGCACATGCGAATCAGTAAACAAAATCTTGCACAGATAAATTAGATGAACATGTTGTCCCCTCACTGAAATAGGAAGAGCGGCCCTTGGGCTTCTTTAATTGGTTCCCGGAGGAGGCTTTTATTTATGTATTCAGTTGGGCTCAGCTTTGCCCCTTCCTGCTCCATTCCTTTTTTTTTTTTTTTTTTTTTTAGCAGGACACTCAGTTTCCCCGGCAACGAGGGCTCCAATTGCCCAGCCAGCTGCAGATTAGTTCAGCGGTGGGGGTTTTGGGTGGGTGGGAGGGGATGTGGAGTGGGGTGATGATGGAAAATGGAGAGGGTGGAGAGAGAAGGAGAGAGGAAGAGAGCAAGAGTGGGGCGGCATGAGGGACGGAGAGGTGGGAAAAGTTTGAGAAGGGGGGAGAGAGAGAGAGAGAGAGAGAGAGAGAGAGAGAGAGAGAAGGAGCCAGCGTCATTGAGAGACAGGAGACCAAAGTGAGTGAGTGTGTTTCAGAGCTGAGAGTGGAGAAGGAGCTGTAAACATTTTAGCCCGGAGGCTGGACGGAAGGAGGGATTTCCCTGACTTTGTGCCTTTTTCAAACTTTTGGTGCGCTTGGAGCAGCACTCTGTGTCCTTGTCTCTGTGTGTATATGTGGGAGGTACAGGCAGGGGCTATGCAAAGTGAGAGAAGTCGGAGGCAGGGGTAGGGGTGTACAAAACGTGGAAGAGGGAGAGAGGGGGGGAAAGACAAACTACTCTGAAGGAAAGGAACCATGCAAGTGGATGCTGTCTTCTGCGGAGTCAGGTTACGCAAAATGAGAAACTACTCAAGGAGCACTTCATCAGGGCTCAACCAGCTCAGAGAGGTAATGTGAAGAGTTTAAATGTGTCCATGTGTGACAGTGTGTGTGTTTGCATGCTTTCTTCTTCTACTTCTTATTCTTTTCTCTTAAAACAAAGTTAGTTAAGTTAGGTTTTTTTTCAGTACAGCTCTACACTTTTTCATCAATGATAGAGATGAATCAAAGTGATCTGCTCAGTTGGAAAATCATTTATCCAGTTTGAGGATCTTCATGCACGTGCACCTACTTATCCTTCCCACATATTCTGTGCAGTCTAAATGTAAATGCTTGCGCGTGACCTTGAATGTGTCAGGGTGCACGTGTGTGTCCATGAACAGAGTGTTTATGGTTGTTTAAAGCAATATGGATGGTACATGTTCGGATGGGGTTTTGTCTGTGTTTATTTGAGCTGTGTTTCATTCTGGACTGCTGTGGCTCCAGTTAAAGTATGTCTGAGTGTTGCTCAAGTAGCCAGCCTCAAACTGTCTGCACCAAGTCCATTACTGCTGCCCACAAGAGACTCGTCTGTACCTCACTGAAGTATTTCAGCACCCGTGAGCTCACATACACACACACACACACACACACACTCAATGGCTGTCACCTCTCATCTCCTTATTAAATGAGTGTAGATAGATGGCTCGGTGACCATTTGGATAACATTCAGAGTGTGCGCTAAAACCATCACATTCCAAACCGGCTTGTTGTGGTGGGGGAGAGAGAAAAGAGGAGAGGATAAATGAGATGAGCATTCTTCACTGTGAACAAAGACACCTCTTCATGCAGAGTCCCAGCGCCTGTATTGTTGTGAGGAGGTAGGCAGGGGTGGAGACCTCCCCTGGGAAGACAGAGGAGTTTAGCTTCAGGTGGCTCAGGAAAGTCAGCTTTTCAAGGATTAGGAATAACAATTTGTTTGCAGATTCACAAACAGCCATTAAAACTGCGCTGCTGGGATTGAAAGTTCTACAGTGTGCCTTGTACAGGAACACAGGAACAGTGAGTATATGAATGGGACGCCAGTGAACATTTAGAGGCATAACCTTAATAGTTTAATGAAAGATAAAGATACTGAAGACAGATCATGACAGTTTTTACCTTTCCCCATTTAACCACCTTCTGCCTTGTGCCCTTGAAAATACTAACTTTGAATTTCCAGCAGCTTGTTCAGAACATTTAGATAAATTGGACAATTAGCTGAAGCAGCGACAGCCACAGTGGCTAAACAGAAAACAGCACTACCTCAATGCATGGGTGAATGAAACACCACTGACCACTCAGACTCCACCATAATATAAACAGAATATGGCTGTTTAAATGTAGCTTACTGTAAGAACTTGATTAGTTCCAAGAAAAATATAAATGACAATTTATGACATTCATGTTGCTTATCCACAAAAAATAGTTGTGTGACTTTAAATGCACCATGTGGAGTTTTCATTGTAATCAAACATGACTTTGTTATATTTCTGATCAGAAGGCACCCTTAAGGCCTAACAAACATTATTCCCTACTTCATTTACAAAGAGTTTTTAATGTTTGGAAATCTTGTGAAACTTGCGAAACCAACTTCCTCCTCTTCTTCTTCTCACAATTGCTGTATCGTTGCCTTACCATCACCAACTGGCCAAATGTGGAATTGCAGGAAACAGGCACAACTTTTAGTAGCTTTCTTGAAAAGTTCCTTCAATGAACATGGTGTGTTTTTTTTAGCAGTTTTATTTACCAGTTTGGCAAGTGAATGTACAGACCACATTAGCAGCTAATGTTTTCCACTATGTTTTCCAGTTGAGGTATGAATGTCCACATCATTATTGTCCACTGCAACCAGAGTAAAAATGTAAAATGTTATACTTTTGCTTCTGGCACGCAGATACAATATGTCCTTTATACATTTACAATTCGTCATACAAACAAACAAAAATTTCTTTGCAAGAAATTATCTCTCTATTATACCACTAGGAGTCAAAAACTCCGCATGGCACCTTTAAGGTTGATGCACATCATTATATTTTGTGTATCTGTGTGTTGTGACTCAACTATATCACTTCATCTGAGATAGCAGATGCTCTGTTGCATGTCATACCACAGTGCAACAGGAATGTCCGCTGTGTCCTATAGGCAGTGACCCTTAAGAGATGGTTATCAATCAGCCAACGTAATCCATCTCTGCAGCTTCCTGAGGCCTTTTACTTCAGCCTGCTGAGCAATCATTCAACTCAAGAGCACGATCCATGGAACTTGCAACACAGGAACATTTGATTTAATAGGCCCGAGTTCGGTTTGGGACAATTTTCTGTACTGCCTCTTGAATCCAGTGTTCTTTTCTTATTGGCATGAATGAACAGTTTTACTGACCACAAATCAACATTCCTCAGCTCTCCTGTGTCTGCCGGTCTTCAGGTTGTATTTACTTAACTGGGTAAGGTTGAGAGTTTATTGAATTGAGACTGGCTGAGTCTCCGGCGTAGTGAAGAGAAGGTTTATAGAGTTGGAGATAAAGATACAGGGACCGTCTGTCTGCTAGTCAGCAAGGTTGTAATAAGTGGGCTGCAATCTTGTAAAGGGGCTCTGGTGTGGAGCCATTGTATGTATGTGTGTGTGTGTGTGTGTGTTACTAGTGTTACTATCACACACACACAGTGGTCTGTCAGATTGGGTCAGTTGTTTACATTCTGAGTCAGGGGCAGAGGCTAACTGTCTGCATGACTGCTGTGCAAGACAATGTGCACTGTGGTGGAAAAGAGAGTAATTGTAACCTTGTATTCATCACTCAGAACATTCACACTCTCACCGCCTCAGTATTCCTCTCTGAATGACTCATTTTACTCCCTGATGCACACTCATTCATTCTCAGGGTATTTTTCTCTAATTGCTTATTTTCATCTGTTTCTTTCATTCTTTTCTGTCTTTCACACCAAAACACTGACAAACTCATATTCATAGAATTCTTCATCTATGTTTTCGCTCTTTGTGACTTGTGATTTCAAGGATACACACTGACATAAACACACCCTGACATATCAACAGATGCAACACATGAGGTCTTAGATCCACACAGTGGAGGTTAATGGAATTTTTTATTTGTCTGCATGCCTTGTATGGGGAAAAGAAAACTCCTGGAAACTCAAACACCAGATGTTTAGGATCATGACAAGTCGTCATCTCTCACAACTGAATTAGCTTGTTACTTTTTTCTTGGAAGCTTGAAAATCAGTGATTAGTATGAGTCATTAGAGGGCAAATTCATCCAGGAAAATAGTGTTTAACTTCACATTGACGCTATGGGCTCAATTTACAAGAATGTTATTCATCAGATGCCTGTTTCATACATAGAGGTGATTTACATTAAATTTTTTTACCAATATGTACAATGGGTGTGTTAGTGTATGTGTTTATGGGCACATTTTTTAGCGTGTATGTGTAGCATATGTGTGTACATATACAGAAGTCTGCATACAAATTACTGTAGTCATGTGAACACATGGAAACCGTGGTGATTTTTCATTGTTTAACTTCAGTTGATGACATTTTCCCGAATGAAGTGATAATAAATCGTATGTACATATTGTGTGTGTGTGTGTGCGTGTGCATGTGTGCGTGTTAGCGGATGCAGCCAGTGACATCTGTCTTCTCTATTCTCTTCTGCTCAGAAAAGTGACAGCAGGGCTTTAGGAGGTTACAGCCCATCCTCCCCTCCTCTTACAGGAACTGGCTTTTGACAGGCACTCTGCAGGGCGGCCTGCAACCTAAAGACCCCACCAGGCCAATCTCCTGCCGTCCCCGAGCTGCTGTTGTTACCACAGTGACACACTCAAAAAGAATGTGTCCTGTGGTGATGGTGAAAGAATTCCTCTTGTTTCGAAGATACGGTGGCGGGTATTGTCTGTGATGTTGGTAGATGGCCATGGGTTTAGTCTTGATGAAAAACAACCCTAACCCCCCCCCCCGCTCTCTCTCTCTCTCACACACACACACACATATGCATGGATAATGCATACCATCATAGACACCCGTAACCCTGTCCTTGTAAGAGTCGAACCAACACACATACATACATGCATGGATAATGCATACCATCACACTGGATACTGGAGGCATTTATCCAGTCGGCAGCTGGCCATTTTTTTTTCATTAGATGCACCCTTAACCCTGACACACACATATTTATGCACACACTCTTTCTCTTATAGCCTCTCGCTTGCAAGCTGTTGCTCTGTCTGACAGCTTTGCTCTGCTAAATGTCTAATATGTATCAAAAAGAAATCGGACCACGGCTTGAGAAAAAATGGTTGCTGTGACTCTAATTGGGACATCTAACAGGACATGGCAGGATGAATGCCTGTCCTGCTGCGTTGTTTACACAGACTACAGTAAAGAATGCGAATCTCTAGCGGAGTTCAGTCTGCGACAGAGTGGCAAAGACAGAGGCAGCTACAGTTTGATTGCCGACTGTAAGATGTGGGCAGGGAGAATCATAACAGCAAACCGATGCTGATGAAGATCATCCAAAAGCCCAGTGTTTCCAGCTCGGTTTGGCTTTGCAGCCCGTGCCCACTGGCAGTGTGTGGCGGTGGCATAGATCCGAACGTGCACACTCCAGAACACAACAGACAAAATCAGGCACAGACAGACTCAAACACAGACATGGAAAACCAGAGCATGACACTGACACATGGATACAAACACGTGCGTGCACATACTTACATACTGACATACTGCACTTGCACATGAACATGCATCTACCATTCGCCTGACATCCCCAGCTTGAAAGAAGAACTTATGCGGGGATGGCTGCTGTCTGGCCAGGAATGAGTCCATCTGGGTTCAAAGTGTAACTGTAATGTGGCTGTACAGCTTGCTGATTTAGGCTTGGCCTGCCATGTTATAATGAGGATTCCAAGCAAAATGGGAAAAGGTTACTGCATGCTTTGTTAGTCTGGTTATGTGCAGCGTGTGCGTGTAATACTTGAAATGGAAAAACTGTAAGAGAATTGACGTCAAATCATTTTAGGAGTTTCTGTCGTCTCTTCTCTTCTCTTCTCTTCTCTTCTCTTCTCTTCTCTTCTCTAGCAGTTAAGCACGAAAAGAATTTTGTTTACCTGTCAATTTAAGGATCCACTTTATAATGAGAATTAAAACGGTGTCTGGAGGTTCATCCAAGTGTAACAACTTAATGAGTAGATACTCCAGACACACTGTAGACACAGAGGAGCTTTGATCATACCAAATCATATCTAAACACTGTCTTGTTAAGTTCTGGAGCAGGGAAAGTAGTGGTTATTTCTTTGTCTGTCTCCAGCGTAATGATGGTTCCAATAATCTCATCCTTTATTATGCAGCTTTCCGTATAGTGTCAAGTAGCATCTGCTGACCTGGTGTCAATCTACATCAGTCGTTTTTAATCCTGTATAGATGTGTAGTTTGCATAGGGATAGGCTCAGTTACTTTACAAAAATATACATTTTTTATATAAAACCTCTCTTTTTGTTATATTGCTCAGTATTTCTAATATAATACTGAAATGCTTAATCAATTAGTTGATCAACAGACATGGTTGCAGTTTCAGAAATGCCTCAAGCATGTTGCAGTTGCTCTGATTTAGACTAAAATTTAGCCTTCAAAGCATATTTGCCATGTGCTGAGTACAATTTGTCCTGTGGAGATGACGATGGAAACGCACACCGTTAGATCCGTTTAGTTTGGCTTGCTTCAGCAGTGCTAAACACCCCTCTTCATTTCACTAGTTTTTTTGTTCACTGGCGGTCTTGGCCCAGACTCACAGTTGCCGGTCACGGGGTGTGTGGAGGTCAAAAACGTCGGCTCTGACTGTGACTCTGGAGTTTACACTCCGGAAGAGCACTTTCCCAAGCTCTCGCCTTGTTCGGCTCCCCCGGGGATCGGCGGGTGAATTATAAAAATCTGTTTCTGTGCAGGCATGCAGAGGAGCAGGGGAGCAGGGATGGGACCGGGGAGCTCTGGTGGGAATTCTCAAGCGCAACCCTTAAAAAGCAAAGGGGGAAAAAAACAGGAAGGAAAAGGAGAAGAGAGGATTTTGGCTTTGGAGCTCAGCTCAGAGACTGCGGCTTGGAGGAGAAACTTGATCTGGGGCCCAGAGAATAATGTTAGTGCGCTGAAGAAGCCAGGTTATTGGTGAAAGGATCTACCAGGTCCACTCGCTGCTGCACTTTCTCTGTGGTGGAGCCTGTTTAAGAGAGAAAAGGTTTTACCATTAGGCTTAAAAAGCCCACATTGTATGTCAGCACAATGTAATATCAGATAGTTGTAAATACTGCTCTCTGTAGGGCATTGTTTTTTTTTCCCTGTGAATGATAGTGTATTCAATGACACTTCCTCATGTGTGTGTAAAACCCAGGCCCCTTGGGTGTTGTTAACAGCAGAGACAGGTTTTGTCTGAGTTGTAAGACATGCAATACCTGTCTCCTGTGTTGGGCATGGTACGGCTGTGGTCGCAGATGATAAACGGTGTGTGTCTGTCACCTGGTATATTACCTGTGGGTGTTTATAAATTAACTCACCCATTAAAATTCATCACTGTATGCCAAATAGCAAGGCTCATTGCCAGGAAGAGCTCCATGGCTTCTTTTGTTTGGCAAACATTCCTGTCATTGGCTGTATTTACTCTGTCAGTGATGATTTATGCTTACTGCAACCACAGTGCTCCAACCACAGGTGCATCTACACCAAGGACTTGTTCCTTACTGCTGTATGAGCCCCTGAAGTGTATTAATTTGTCTTTTGCAGGAGGAGAGCGGAATACAGAAATATTTACAGGGATAGCGGGCTTTTCAGATTCAGAACAGCTTAATTGTCCAACGTGAACAGATTGAAATTCATCTTTGACTTCGAGTCTATAATCACACTAGTGGCTCTGCAAAGCTGTGCTTAGGCTTAAAAGTAAAAGCTAAGGTCAGCATGCTCATGCTCACAAAGACAACGCTAATGCTGATGTTTAACAGGTACAATGTTAAAATATGTTCACCATCTTGGTTTAGTGTGTAAACACGCTACCAGTTTGTAATTAGCACAAGTGCTAGATGAAAAGTCCCAGAATCACCAAAATGTATTCATCCTAGGGAATGTATGAATTTCCTGGCAATCCACCCAATAGTTGCTGAGACATGTCACTTCACTCAAAACCACAAATGTCAAAATCATGGCGGCATTACAGAGGGAGTCAGCAGATCACCAAAATCATTAGAATATATCCTCAAGGGTAACTGGATATCTGTAGAAATTTCCATTGCAATCCATCCCGTCGAGATATTTCAGCTGGGGCCATGCTTTTTGAATACATGGCTGAGAAGATTATAGAGAGAAACAGTAGAATATGGCTTTGCAAGAAGTAGCAACATTTAAAGTGTCTAAAAATAAGCAAATATATTTATGGAGGAGTTTGGATTAGATAAAAACAATTCATCTATCTTATATCAGTATCACATCAATATCGTGTGCTTCTAACAAAATAGTCTGTGCAACTGTATCTTTCAGAGTCTTTCCTCAAAGGCATTCATGGTGATGTATTTGGCTGTACAAGAGAAAAAAGATCAAACCCTGCTTACCTTCTCACAATTGTACACCTAACCAGTGACTGTATAAAGTCAGGTTGCCCCCAATGCCCCCGATTCTACTGTTGAAAATGTGGTTTCAGAAGCTGTTAAACAGTCCAAGAAGCACATTTGTTCAAAGCAGGTGGGAAGGTGAGGCCTTTTAGCTTCACCAAATGTTACAGGGCTTTCTGAAGCTGAAGTACCAAACGTGCCAAATGTGGATTTTTAGATTTCACAGAGGCAGCGTTGATGGGCGTGTTTAGGCCAAAGTGAAAGCTGTTTAAAAGCGGCCCTGACAAAAGTTGGCATGGGCACTGGTCTGCGGAGCCAGCGGGGTAATTGGGAGCAGACTAGGGATGAGTCAGGAGATGATGGGAGCTTTCTGTCTATGGGGAGGAGGGGCTAACATGTCTGTGGGAGGGAGTCGAAGGACAGATGCTGGACAGAGTCTGTAAGGAGACGTAACATGACACCCTCTCCCAGATGGGGGGATAGACACAGATTTGTTTGCTCTGCCTCCAAGACAGATTCATCCTCCTCATCCACTACTTTTTCTCCTCTCATCGGGATGTTTTTGTCCTCTTCTACGTTATAGAGGCCTCTCTTCTCTTCCTTGAGCTAGTCAAGGCCACTTGTGGTGATTGGTTAAAGCCATTATTGAGATGGAAGAATTCATTTATAATCCAATTTTCTACCAGGTCAGTCCAGGTTTAAAAAAATCCTCTGCACATAAAAGTTTCCACAAATCGTTTTCAATTATCCACTCAATTTTCACTTTTTATCATGCCAACAGTGCCAAAGGCATCCCATTCAAACTTTTCTAGAGGGGCTTATCACTTTGTAGACTTAAGTGCATCATTAGCCTGCATGCCGCACCATTTGCAGTCATTGGAATGTAGAATGGAAGCCACAAACTCCAAAGGGAAAGGGAGAGCTTCCCCATTAAAAGCCTGTGGTTAAACTGTTACTGGATGGTCATTTGTAAACTCTGACAGGTGGAGCAAGTGAGAAGGACATTTAGGAGGATTTTGCTGAGTTTGTCTAGAGTTTTCCTTCCGTTTGCTGCCATTTTGACCTTGTGGTAGTCGGAACTGTTCCATTTATCAACTACGAACTCAAGTTCTTACTGTATGGGATGAATGCTTAAGCAAGAAAACTTGCTGCGCAAAAGCCTGATGACTTCATTTCAGGAGACACAGGAGGTCAGTCTTACTTCCACTTCCTGCAATCACGTCACACTTCCTGTCTGTTTGTTTGTACAAACACAAACAGGATTCACAAACATTTTGTCCCTTGGTTGTGTCTGTGTCCATAATTACACCCATAGTGGTCTTCTCTGTGACACCAATTATAATTAAGGTTTGTTTATACATTTTCTGAGGTAATATTTAGGCGTATTCTTCCAGCTCCCAGTGGGATAGACTGTAGACACTCAGGCCGTCAGGGCCCCTGGTTAAAAACTACAACCACAATAACAAGAAATGCTATATGTCTGGCGTTAGAAATACAACAATGGATACTTGTGTTATATTTAGAGTGGATAGATAAGCAAAAAATCGTGCAGGGAGAAATTAATTGTTTGTGGTATCCCCCGTCAGTTCCTGTCTGGTTCTGTGGCTAACCCAGTTTCAATGCTGTCTCACGTCCATCCTCTCCTAACAATGGAAGGAGCATGGGGAGAAGTGGAGGGGCAAG
This sequence comes from Pempheris klunzingeri, assembly GCF_042242105.1. Lineage (NCBI taxonomy): Eukaryota > Metazoa > Chordata > Actinopteri > Acropomatiformes > Pempheridae > Pempheris > Pempheris klunzingeri. The sequence goes on along the minus strand of NC_092016.1, from coordinate 7,910,793 downwards.
AGGAACACAGCTCAGCGGGGCAGGAGGACTATCAGTGCATTTGGACAGGACACTGGGCAGCGGGATGGCTTGTTTTTGCTCCCAAGGGCCAGATGCTGATAGGCATCTTTACCACTGTACATCATCCTATGTAGATCCCTCTGGTCTGTGGTTGGATATAGAACAGAGCGATAAGGAAAGCCAGCTGATGGAACAGCAATGTGTGTGATAGAATGAGAAAATGGAGATAAAGAGATGAAGATGAAAGAGAGGCAAACATGGCATGCAGCAAAAATGGATGAATTTAATAAGTATGTGGCTTCCAGGCTTGTAACTCACTCTCTGGCTGTCAGTGCAATGCATGGGCAGATACACACACAGATACAAGCACACATAGTCATAGAGTTGGCCCGTTTGGCTCATGTCCAAGGCCTTGCTATGAAATCAGCTTGGGAAAGCAGCAGGGGCCCTGAACAGGACACAGAGACAGAAACAGAGGGGAAAAAGAGAGAGGCAGACTGCTGAGCCCAGATAAAATTCCATTGTTTATTTGCCCAACCCTCTCCTTCCCTCCCCCTCTCCATACATCGCTTCCTTCACCATCAACTCTTCCTTTTCTACTTCTTCAGGAATCAGGCAAAACCCTGTCAAAGCCCACCAGGTCAAGGCAGCATATCAGGCATTGTGAAATCCCCATATCGCTCAAACCAAACACTTCATGTCAGATCTGGCAACCCTGCAGCGCTTAAAACAAATTGTCTGTACATGAATAATCTCTGCTCCAGATTTGTGGAAGTTAAGATGTGGTACAGTTCAGCACAAAAGCGAGAGGCTAAGGATTAAAAGCCTGTGCCCCTCAGTCCTTCCCCGCAATCCCTCACTCCCTCCTCCATCATACTTTTGTCCCCGCAACTCCAAGACTGAGTGGGAATGAAAGAGAGAGAATGAAAGGGAGAAATAAAAGGGTGAAGGACTGGGAAATAAGCAGCCAAGTTTGCCATTTCAGAAAGAGCTGGCTAAATGTGCAGTGGTGCGGTAAATTGATTGCAGGCAAGGTTTTGGCACGCGCTGTAGCGAGCCACATCTTGAAGGGGATAGGGTCCTCAACTCAGCGTGGGTGCAAAAAGAAAACGAAGAAAGTAAAGACAAAAATTTTCCTCACAGTTTATTTTTCCCATTTTGAGCTATCATGTTCTCTCCTTGTCCCAGTTTGGAGTAAAATCTCACTCATAAGAATGACACGTGGTTCAGGGGCTGCCTCCTTTTGGTTGCTTTCTTTACTTGTGTGACTCCATGTCCCGATAACTGTGAAATGCAGCGTGGGCTTTGAGAGACTTTGTCCTTTTTAGGTATTTCAAAGTGACAGAGAGAAAAAGCGAGCAGTTTTGGGAAGAACAAGCACAGGATGATGATGTCATGGTGTTAGCTGTTTCTGCAGGGCTGGACAGAGGGATGGAGGGACAGAGGGATAGAGGGGAAGATGAAATCTTTATGAGAAGCAGCTGTTGGGGAGAGGCGGGCAGGCAGGCCTCCACAGCGCTAAAGCAGCAGCCAGCCAACAGCTCGCTGACAACAACTCAAAGGCCTGATAAAGCTAGATACAAAACACTGACAGCACCTCCTGTATGCAGCGTGATAAAGCTAATTCAAAATCACCAGCAAAACTTTGATTACCAGCAACAGTCGACAGTTAATATTAACACAACGAAGACGCTAACCAAAAAGGCCAACTGGCAATATCATGGGCTGCATGGCACTGTGAAGAGTGTCAGCGAACAGCTCATCTTGGAAAACTTAGTGTGTGTGCACGTGTGTGTGTGTCATCACATTACCACTGAATGAGTCCAGGCTGATTATTTGACCTACCTCCAACATTGTGTGGCTTCACTATGAGAAAAAAAAGATCTGTGCTGGGTAACGTAATGTACACGAGTGTGTCAAGTCTTTGTGAATCAGGAAATCATTTACAACTCTATGACCAGACCAATGTCAAAGAATACTTAGTTTACACAGGCTGCCAGAGGTGTAGTGTTTGGAGTCAGTCCAGTGACCTGTGCTGTGGAGATGGGCCCAACTGCAAACCTGACGTCAAGGGACAGTGAATCTGGGATTCAGTACAATCATCCTGATCTAAATGGCCCTGAGAACTGAGAATGAGAATTGTTTGAAATTTTTTCAACTTGCTTTTTTCGACAGATCTGTATCTCTAACTTTGCCCCACTCGTAGTAAAAGTACCAAAGTTGTTTCTACTCAGTATCATACTATCTCACATCCATAACCCACCCTCCCCCATGCCTCAAATCTCAACTTTCCACTTTACTGTACATTCTTAGAAAAGGTGGCATTACACCCTGTTTATTACAGCAAGACAACACCACGCTTCAGCTATTAAGCCCAAACAAACAACAACATCCCTCCCTGAGTGGTGCGTGAATGTTTATAAGAATCCGTTCATGGCGAGATACCCAGTGTCCATCCGCTGATAGAAATCTCCTGCAGGGTTTGTTATGCAACTGATGCTTGGCTCCGATGCCCTAACTCTGACCCTGACTGCTGCTAACTCTATCTAGTAAAAGCTTTAAGGCATTTAGGGCTGTGTGCTGCTCACAGAGCACCACTTTTTCATCCGAGGCCGTGGCTGGAGGCTATTCTTAATGAAATACATTTGTGTAATGGCTTTTATCTTCAGGTCATAAAGTAAATAAGCTCAAACCAACATTAGACAAACAGGTTAACAGATGATTCTAGGTCGTGTGTTTTTTCCATTCTAACACACTTTCCACTACCATCTCCTCCACCCAGCACTCATCCACCCAGCTGCTGATGAACAATACCACTTCCTCTGCTGCAGTGCCCACGGCCTGTCACACTTCACAGGGCTAAGGATGGAGGGGGCAGGGCAGGTGGAGGTCTTTAGGGCTGCAGTTTCCCGTGATGTTTTTATTGGCCTGAGCAGATGGCTTCCCTCAGCCTCGGCATTGTTATGGTGGCCATCTTGCTCTGGGGGTCAGGGTTAACAAAAGTTGTCCATAGCTGTAGGAGACAAAAGCCTTCGCTGTTCCCGAAAAGAGTTTCCTCAGTAACCGTACGCTGTAAAACTGGCAATGCTGTCAAATTTACTGCTTTTACGAGATGCGAAGACACTACTGCTTGCCAGGTTAGGGCGAATGCTGAGAAGCACTTGCATTTATGAGTCAAGTTTGGGATATGTTCAGGCCCAATAAGTCAGAGTTGTGTGAAAATACCAAATTACCTTTTAAGGCACTAGAATCTCAACTGAACAGAACTACTTTCTGTTTTCGCCTTGGGGCTCCAAATAATGAAGTGGGACAGCTTAAAAGCCTGCACTGTTTTCACAACGCAACAGTATACTTGTATTATTCTTTGCAATATCCACTTTCTTCTTTAGTTTTGACAACCCCTGTCCCCCCAACCCCTTCTCCTGTCCGATTTTGCTCCCTCTCTTCATATCTCCCATCTTTCCTCTCTCCCTGTGATACGCAACACCCTCCCCAACCCAGAAAAAAAAAAATGAAACTGTAAAACTAGAAGGCTCTATACATTCCTTATAGTCCTCCTTGCCCACCCCCTTTTCCATGCAGGATTTCTGTTCTTCATTTCTGTGTTGGGTTTTAGTAAGGAGAAAAGAATCAGGAGGGGGAGGAAAAAAACTGGTTGATGTTTCCCCTCAAACATGTGACCTATGCTCGGCTCACAGCTGAAAATAATTTGGGCCTCCAGGCCGGTGGATGGCTGACGCAAACCCTCCTCCTCTCTCTTGGGGGGCTAGGCCTTGAGCTGATGGGGGGCTAAAGACAAAGAAATGAAGGGCTGTAAGCTAAGCCGTGAGCAAAACTAGAAGCTGAAAGATGACATACTGTACTTAAACTCTACTTCTAGTCAGACGAAACCGCAACTTTCCTGTACTGTCCATTCATTCTGGAAAAGAAAAAGATCCAGAACAATTCAAAAACACTGGACCCAGAGGGCCAATTATGTTGTTAGTTCAGGGAAGAGTTCAGCTATTTGGCTGCAATTTTTTACGTAATCTACCAAAGCGGTGACTTTTTCACGACTTGTCTCGCTGCCAGTTGGGACAACAATTTGTGGAATTTGGCTGAATTAGGCTCACATTCCCTACATAGTCCGGGGCCAAGGGAGAGAAGTGTCAGGGTTAGCTAATGCACGTTTATTGAGAGAGGATTGGGAGGGGGATTTGGGCCATCCTCAGGAAATGTTTAACTGCTGCCTACAGATACCCTAAAGTATCACTGCACATCTGGTTGAAGTCAAACATGCACACACATCCATAAGTTGGTCTTGAGTGTGGACTGTTTGGCAGCATGTGTTGATCTATGTAGGTGTGTTTTTATATGAGGTTTTGTGTTTGAGTGTGCAGCTGGGTGGCAAAGCATGTATTAGTGTACCTGAACATTTACTTAAGAGCAAATGTGTGAATACCTGCCAAGAGGAGTTAGCCCTGACCTTTCCTCCTTCCTCATGTTAACCAAATCTGTGCCAGACAGAGGCTAAGCCCTCCTGCTCCATGCCAGCTTTTATAGGCCAAGTCATGAGCACTGTGCACCAGCGGCTCTAATTTGATGTTACATACGGATGGTCTTGCTAGACTCCAAGTGGATCTGGTTTCATTATACTCTGACAAATGGACCAAGTAATAATTTCAAACTGGCCAAGCATGTACTCTCACACTCGCCTTGGCAAAACCTGAACGTAATAAAGAACAGAGGGAACTGCGTAGCACTGGAAGACACTCTTCACATTAAGGAAGTTATTTTCTGGAATGAAAGGAGAGTTTACAGAGAAGGTCTGAAGTGCAAAAACACAATGTGTCCAGTGCTTGTCTTGAAAATACTCCAGAAATCTGTTCTGGCAAGGGCAAAATATGAGACACTGAGTGATAACCTTAAAAAGTTGAACTGAGTGCCCTTCTCTGGCTTCCAGATGCCACTGATGTTTTTCCTAATGGAGCTTAATTATATTACAATGAGGAGCTTGTAGTATATTCCCTACGTTTTCCATAATGCCATATGGGTGCAGGAACCTAATGTGTGTTTATGCCTGTCGGCAAGCTGTTGTTAAAGCTTTGTTTTCCGCTGTATCCTCCAATTACTAATCAAGTGGGGATTGCCAGTTTTGTGGGGATGCCATGCAGCCTGTGAGGTCCGCTACTCTTGGTTCTAGAAATGAGTTCCTCCAGCCACAAAAATGAGAGGTTTGAGTTATTTGGTAGTTTACATTCACACACTAAAGTTTGAAGATTTTCCCTAAGGGACTCTTCTTTTGACCTAACTCTCATTTGTCAGTCTGTATGTCCGCCTATTTTTGTGTATCATCTTTAGTAAAAATGGGCATGTCTTTTAAAAAAAACACACAAGCTGAAATATTTTCAACTCCGAATTTATGCTCTGTAGCAGTTTGACTTGTAAATGTTTTTCTTTGCAGCTTTATGACCTATAAGCTGAAATATAGGTCTGCTTTGCGTCCACGCATGTTTCAACTAACTTTTACAGTCCACCCACAATGAACTCACCCCATTATACAAATATATTCTACTAACTAATTGTGTCTCTCTTCGTGTGACTGTGCAGGATGCCAGCTGCTAGCACCATGACCGGTGGGAGGGCCCTGCTGCTCTGTACAAACACTGACAACTGTATCTACCAATCAGTCAACGGGTAGGTACCTCAAAAGCAAATATAATATCTCTAATTTCTACCTCTTTGTACTGGAGAAGGAGCTATAGCTCCTCCAATAGACCGCCAATATTATGGAAATGGTCGGGCCTAACTGGAGAACCCGAAAGTCAGTATTTCTCATCATTTCCAGCTTTCATTTTTAGAAATGTTTCTTAAACCATCTCTTGTGGATCCACCTACGTTAAGTTACGAGCAATACTAAATTGCTGAAGTGCACCTTTAAGCCAGAAACTCTTAAGTGACATTGACCTACAATACAAAAAGCTGTCCACAAATAATTCATTCTCAAACATGAAGGTGAAATCGTTTCATAACCTTATTTGATGTGACAGTTCTTTAACTTTGCCTTGGGGAAAAACACGTTTGAAGCTAGCACATCCTCAGACTGCAGCAGGATGTGGTGTGTTAGCCTTACTCACTTTACTCTGCCATTTTATACCTCTACTTATTCTCCCCGATATGTTGCTCAGGCCTAAACTGCACTTTTCCCATAACCATCAGAAAGTTTTCTACTGCTCTAAAGCAAGCTAGAGACACACCGTTCCATTAGGGTCAGCAGTATAACAATAGCAGGGCAAGAGATGCAGAGCAGGCCAGAGTTGGCCATCTGGCATCTGGATACTGTTACTGCCCCCCTGCTGCCACTGTCTAATGCCACTGTGACCACTCTCTATGGTCCCTTCTGTCACCCTAGCAATATTCATTAGTGCTATTTAGATTATAATGAAGGGATTTTGGTTTGTGCCAATCAGAGGGATTGTCTAGTGGAAGATTTAAATGTCTGTTGTTTAGACGGTCTGCCATGCTACTGTAGTTACCTTTGTGTAAAAGCTCAATACATTTCTCCTGGGGAATTGTCATATGGAGGACTATAATTAGCAAAAAGTTAGCTTTGTCTCTCTTTTATTTCTTTTTGCCCATTTCAAACTCAAACTTTCTCATCCGTTGATCTTGTGTTAGCTCAGCTGTTCAGAGATGCTTTTGTGCCCCTGTACCCCCTCCCTCTACCCTCAGTGACCCTCATCTCCATGCTCCATCCATCCTTGGCTGCAGGTGATAGACATGGTTTCCATACTGCCCATTTTTATATCTTTATATCTATATTGTGTCTTAATCCCAAACAAGTGTATTTTTTTTAGATGGGGGAAACACACAATTTTCTCCTCCATCTGCTCCACTTTTTCTACAACTCCTTCACTCGACCCCCCTACCTACTCCTGTCCTCCTTTACTTGGCTTTTCTATTTGACCTAGTTTTTCCCCTCTGTTGCTTCATGCTTAATAAAAACTGCTGTTTCAACAGAGGGACACGAAAAGAGAAAGAAAGGGGGGTGGGAGAGAGGGGGAGAGAGGGGCCAAAGTAATAAAACCCAGAGCAATTTGGAAGAGAATTATTCAGTTTCCTTGCTGGTCAGTTACAATATCAAGTTTTTTTCTTTTCTTTTAAGGTCTCTAAGGAAACTTGAATCAGTAATTTCCCCCAGAGATTTCCTCTGGATTGCATGACTGTTGGCTTTCACATCCAGCAATGTCATCAACAGTCACCCAGCAAGGCCACATTTCCTCTGTTTGTTGGAAATTCAATCATTTGATGAATGGTCCTTGGGCCAAAACTGAGCTTTGAGGGTCGGGAGTAGAAAAGAAAAGATGCACGTCTACACTTGGGCCTCTCCCCTCTTCTGTGTATACTTTAATCTCCTCTCCAGAAATAGCTGTGTGTGTGTAGCCTGTAAACTTTGACCCCCAAACCCAGAGTTCAAACAGTCATGACCCAGTAATCTTCCAGGAGTGACTCACTGCTGAAACAGAGGCACCAAACATACGTCTGAACTCTTTTAACAAGAATTCTTGTTTACCCCATAAAACAAAGATCTGTTTGGATGTAATTGTAAGTGTTCACATTGCATGGCCAATTTTAAGAGCTATGGGTATTGTGATATTTTACTATGTACACTGAAGGCAACAATTGACATTTCTATGAAAATTATTGCACTATAAGTTATTAGAGTTGACAACAGTGCAATGTGCTTTCTCCCTCTATTTATCTAGTTATATTTAAGCACAAATAAGTTGGAGCAGTGGCTCAGTGGATAGCTCTGTGTCCTTAACAAGAGAAGACTCCTTGTATGTTTTACCTATTCGTTTGGGTTTCGTTTTGGACCTTCCAGTCTGTTGATCGTGAAATACACCTTAGCCCCTTACTACAAAATGGGCAGTTCAAGAAAGCTTCAATATCTTTTTTTTTTTGGATGATCAAATCGTATATTTTTTACCAGTTATAAATAATGATGTCAAGCACCGTTTGCATTGGACTATTAAAGTGTTTGGTCTGTCTTTGTAAGATATTAATGTATGGCAAAATATTTTTCAGCTAGGTTTAACAAATTAAGTCCTTAAACTGAATCAAAAGACAATTAGTCTAGTGTCAAGCATAATTATATATCTTCTCATGGTTGCTTCCCCCATTGGCAGATTTTTTTTGCTTAATTCTAGAAGTTTTTGTTGAAGGCTTATTATCGGTGTTTGAGAGTGTTGTATGTTTGCTTTACAATACAGAATATTTTGCCTGTTTGGGGGGTGTTTGCAGACCTTTTATGGGTTAAGTATATATGTGAAGTTTGTATGTTCATTTTCTTGTGTGTGGTTCTTTTCCAGGCTCCAGTGCTGTGGCTTGAAGGTCGGGGAGGCTCCGTCATCTGCGGTGCCCCAGCGCCAAGAGGTGTGCGGGTCGCCAGGGGGCAGAGACAAGGGTAACCCTGCTGTGTCCACCAAGCGTCCTCTCTCCCCCCTACTCAGCCTGAGCGACAGCCCGGGTCCTCCTGACACCATGCTGGCTCACAGGAGAGCCACCACCACCACCGACCCACGGACTCCCAACATGGAGAATGGTCTGTGTGGCAAGCTGAACCACAACAAGAACCCAGCAGGAGTCAAGACTGCCAGTATCCGTGATAAGATCTCACAATGGGAGGGCAAAAAAGAGCCTGTCCCACTAACTTCTACAGGGACATGTCCACTGAGCATGACGCAGAAGGAAGTTGAGACAGTAAGGAAAAAGGAACCCAAAGCTCCGGAGGTCCAAAGGACAGATAGCAAGAGGTTTGTCAGCTGGGATAGGCAAGACTCAGGGAAGGAGAATGTTGGAAAGCTGGGGGATTCAAAGCCAAAATCTTCAGAGGGCCCATCTAACAAGGACAGAGAAGTGATCATAGAGAAGGGATCTCGAGGTGCCAAGCCAACAGAACAACCCCAAGACAAGAAAACAGTTTTAACTCATGTTAAGAAACTGGAGAAGGCAACAAAGGACACTCCTGACAGACCTTCACTGGCATTTCCAGGGAATTACTTCTGCCCTCCTTCAAAGGAGGAGCTGGAGGAAACAGAAAAGAGGGCCAATGAGCCCATTTTTGGGACTATTGACGTGACTCGTCCCGGCGGGTCGCGAAGGAGGAGGGACGGGGATCCAGAAAACGTATACAGTGAGCCAGGTGCTCCATCTATAAACCCTGTACCTAAACCTCAGAGAACCTTCCAGCACCACACACCCCCCACTACCCCAGCCTCAGGGCCTGGTTCGGGGAAGGGAAGGAGGAACTTACCCCCTTTGCCCTCCATTCCTCCTCCACCTTTACCCACATGCCCACCACCTGGAGTTTGCAGGAGACCTTGGGTTGACAAACACCGGGACAGCAGTAACAGGTAAGAGAATAAGAAACTAGAACTAAAAATGTGGACAGCCATGATTAGTTTTGACAGCATCCTCCACCGTCCTAGGCCTTAGGACCTTTATCTGAATCTTGATGATTTATGTCCTGACAAGTTCTACAGCCACACTTGTGGCTCTGAAGCTGGAAGGTTGGAAACAATTTAATAGCTGTACTTCCACAGTTGTGGAGACATTTCACTCAAAGCCACAAATGTAAACCTCATTGTAGCATGAAAAGAAAAGTAAGGGGATCATTAAAGTCGAAAAAAAAAACAACTGTTACCCTTGTTTTTAATATTCAAAGAATCTTCAAATAGCTCACAGTGACTATTGAGCAATATTTTTGCTTGAAATGCACATCCCATACCACTGACATGGCTAAAAGGACATTTTAAATACAGTAAATGTCACCCAGTGTAGAAACGTTGTCTTGTCTAAACCCCAAAGCTAAATAAAAAAAAACGTAAAAAAAAAAAAAAAACATATCTTAACAGTGATGACTCCAACCATTGAGGTGAAGATCATCTCCCACATCTGCTGTAAATCAAAACCACCAGTGACATCATCTTGTTTCTAAATATCCTTAAGAATGAGCTCATTGGTTGGATCTGAGGAATGTATACATCAACTCAACTCAACTTAACTCATTCCTCCTTCCAATACTCAACCGGAGGGGCACAACAACATGGTGTGAGCCCTTTGCTTTTTGAAGAATTTTAGCCTTGACAGTAAAAATGATTGTGCAAGACCTTTGGCCGTTGCAAATCAGCTGCCAGACATTAGTTAGAAATTCCAAATGTGAAAATGTGTGTACTTGTAAAGCGTAAAATTTGATCCAGAATCTGAATCACTTATGCTGCCAAGAGTAGTTAATATGTTGGAATTTTCAAGAGTGCTCTAAGTAGTACTCACATTCAGATGGTTACAATCAAACAAATAATGCTCAGTAAGGAAACCAAAAAATGTGAACACTGCAGTATTGGAGTACATCTATTGTTCACTTTCTCCAGTGGTCTGAATTCTTGTTTGGCACTTGGCTTGGGTCTGTTACATTCCATACCATATGAGGAGGCCTCAGTCTGCTCAAGTGTGCTATGTCAAGCCCTTTGTTTGGCCAGGCTGTCTCTATGTGTCCATTGCAGTGTGCATTTTTGTACATTAGCAAATGCACTGAGTTGACAGTTGATTAGGCACACCTAGCTTCAACCAATGTCATGCAAGAGCCGTAGAATAATTTGTACTTTTGTAAGGCTTACGATGTTCAGTTTTTGTTGAAACTGTCAAAAAGCTGTTGATTGAACTCCATGGTAATTCACTTTACTTAACTTATACATCAGAGATGCACAAAAGATGACATCATTATAATGTACATAAGCCAGACTTAGCCAGATGGCTAGTTTTAATATGCAGTATGCAGGAAAGTTATCATTAACATAACAGCATTAAAAATCATAGAACACTATACTGCGTAAAAGAAAAGTGTGCTATCAAGTATTCTGCGCCAAATTGAGGTGGAGAAAATTTTTTTCACTGTAAGTCAAACTGATAAATAAGCTTCAGAAAGGTTCATTGGCATTATATTGAATATATTAAAATGGCTGTAGCAAACTGTACCTAATAAAGTGGCAACTTAGTTGAATTGTATGTATGTGCATGCATGTGGGGACGCTTGTGACCACGGATGCTTGCGTGCACTTCATTCTACTGGGCTTTAATCTTTTGCAGCGATGAAACACAGATGTGGTCATTCAGATGTGGCAACTAAAAACTGGTAACATCAGTTTTCCTGCTTGGCATATCAAGCATTTTTAAGTGCATCAACATGAGCACATATTCAATGAGAGACATCAGTCAAAAATCCTTCCTTCCTCTTTTTTTGTATATGGCATGCAAATCCCCTAAATCTTTGTAATGCTCTGTCCGCCAGGAAGTCCTATGAATTTGAGGATCTGCTCCAGTCGTCTACAGAAAGCTGCAGGGTGGACTGGTACGCTCAGTCCAGACTGGGTCTAACACGCACTTTATCAGAGGAGAATGTCTACGAGGACATAATAGGTAAAAAAAAATACATATCTCACCTTTATCTTTACTTTCTCAAGTGGAATTTGATAAAAGCTGCTGCATCTTTCGAAAATGAAGTTTCTGACGTGATATCAAAGTAATACGTTATCAACCTCGTGGGCTGTGAATTTAGATCTGCAGAATACTGTGCTGTGTGTTGTAGGTTGTCTTACTTACCCATCATACACTGCGTGAACTTTTCGTTTCATTTCTCATATCAGTGTGAGTCATAGAGTTCAGTAACAGAGGTGACGAGGAGGCCACGCTGTCTTTACCTTGCTCTGTTTTTTCTGCTCCAGTTTTAATTTAGAGGCACGCTGCTTCACTTTTATTAAAAATTATAGGTAGAAATTTGACCTACGTTCCTACCTTATTGTCTGCTGTGTTATGCCAACCCCACCTAGAGCCTGTTTAATTTCATAACGTACAATAGCGGCGTTGTGTGAGGTCGTCCTGTGTAGCTGAGGTTGGCTACCGTGAACGTCAGTGCAGCGGGGGGCATATGAATGCCTTAGAGCCACAGCACATTACTGGCAATCACTTCAATGTGTCTTTGGTTTTCATTCCAGAGACTGGTGTATAGTGAGTGCTGCTTGCTTGCAACAATCAAATTAAGTTTAATTATATTTGATTGATGCCTAAGGTTATTTTGGATTCTTTTATAGTTTCCTCCTTTCACACAGTACTATTGTTCTTTAAAATGCTCAGACATTAAAGAGTCCCATGGGTAAAGTAACTCAGATCCATTCAGATCTACTCAAAAAGCAGCTCAAGGAGGCAGCGATATAGATAGCGATGGTGGATAGTTGTTATGTGCACGTAGTCTTCAACATCCGCATGCAAACAGCTTGTCATTCACCCGTTTAAAACACTCCATCCACACGCCTGACGGTGTTTTCAGAATGAGAGGAAAGCAACTGTCACCACTACATGTGTTCCGCCGTACGCCTTGATGACTGACTCACATGTGCACAGCTGACAGCACATACAAACACACCGTCGAGATTAGTTCTCATAGGCCAGCAATGTGAAAAACAGAACGCCGATCCGTTGTTTTCCTCAGAGGGAGAAGGAGCAGGGAACTGAACGTCCCTCTTTATTCTCCGACTCCTACAGGTCACATCTGGCGGATGGATCAATAGAGCAGAACAGAGATACAAAGAGACAGAGACAAAGAGAGAAAGAGACGCAGGTTCTGGAAAATGAAACTTCCTCACTCCTTATCTGCAGGGGAGGACCGGTGGCTAGAGTTACATTTAGCGTTAGCTGTGCAAGCATCTTATCACAGTGAAATATGAGCTCGGTAAGCAAACTGCTGCCTCTGGTAGCTCTCTGCACATCTGGAGTAGGAATCGTCTGGCCAAACAAACATGACTGATGTGGAAAGAGTACTCTATCAGCTCTTTGGAAAACTTGCGTGAGGCTGTTGTGTAATCCAGGTGATGTTGATTTCTCAGTTTTTGAAAAAAAAAAATGTTTTTTCTCTTCTGAAGATCCTCCATCCAAGGAGAATCCCTACGAAGATATTGAGCTGGAGAGAAGTTGTTTGGGAAGCAAATGTGTTTCACCTGTCTCCTCATCTCCTATTCTTGATACGCCAACTAAGGTACCTGATCACCAATACATCTCTATAAAAACCAAGGAAATTTAAAGGAAGCAGTTCTATACTAAAATCATTTTCTAATGTGTATGGTTTGCTCCATCTGCTCCCGCTCCCAGCTCTTGTCCAAGCCTGCCTTCTTCAGACAAAATTCAGAGCGGCGAAGCTTCAAGCTCCTGGAGCTACGCAAGACTGGCAGGGACACTGGCATCTCTTCTCCGTCCCGTATCAGCCCCCCCTCCACACCCAGCAGCCCTGACGACACCCCCTGCCTCTCCGGAGATCCGTACAATCGCAGACGGAGGAAAATCCCCAAGGTATGAGAGTCTGAGAGGCCTCTCACAAAGCTCACGCTGCTCTGTCAGTGATTTATGGTCCAGTGTATCGCTCCGGGAGGTTCGGAGCTGGTCCACTCATGCTGCCGTCAGGGGATGAGTAAGGCAGGGGAACATTTTCTGACGGATGTTTTCTGTGAGAAGTGTGCCTGGAGGAAGGCCTCCCAGAAGCTATATTGAAATGATCTTGGTCAGAGCCTGGCTGATATTGTTTATTAGTTTAAGGTCTTAAAGATGAACATTTCTTCCCCTTTACCTCCCACAGATGGTGCTGAAAATCAATGGCATCTTTGAGGCGCGGAGAGGGAAGAAACGCATGAAGAGAGTGTCTCAGTCTACAGAATCCAGCTCAGGGAGAGGTGAGGATTCAAATATGAAAGCAGGCCACAGAAAGGCTTGTTTCTTTTTACCTTCCTTTTGCTTCACATCAACTTTGAAAGAAGTGAAAGAAAATCTTAATTCACTTGCGATTTTGTTTGTCTTGTAAGAAGAATCATGTTCACCTTTGCAATGCCTCCATCAAGGAGATTGTGTTTTTCTTTGTGGTTTGTTAGTTAGCAGGATGTCTCAAATGCTCGTTAACTGATTTCAATAAAAGTTGATGGAATTTTAGGCCATGGTCCAAGGAACAAGTGATTAGTTTCTGGTGTGAAAGCAGATCATCCTGCTTAGGATCCAGGATTCCATTTCTTTAACATTGCTAGGTGATTTTCTCTAACATTTCCTCAGTCCTGTTACACATTACTGCACTTGATTAAGTAAAGAAACAATCTGGAACATGGATTATATGATTGCCTTGAACTTTTGATACAGAGGGGAAACTTTTTAGGTTGCCCATCCTGTAAAAAACAGATCACAACATTCAGTATGAAAGGCATACTACCACTTCACTACTAACACTAACTCTAACTACAATTTTGTAGTCCCAACTTTATTTGGACATGACGCATTTTACAAATGGAAAAAAATCATCAGTTTTGTTTTTCAATGCAAACATCACTGAAATCGCAGATTACTTTTTCATACAACTCTCAGTTTGACCAGAAATACTTTACAGGTCTATCTTCATAAAAGGAACAATACCTATCAAATGCCTTTGCTTAGTTTTATGGGCAAGGCTACATTCTGGGGGTCATTTCAGACTGACCCATGCTGCAGCGGACTGGGAGGTGTTAGAGGGCTGGAATGAAAGCAATGAGAGCAAATTCCATGTGTTTCCTGCGACTGTTAATTGCGGTCTCCTCACACTCTGTTTTCTTTTACCTTGCTTCTCTTCAATTTAGTGACAGATGAGAACAGTGAGTCGGAAAGTGACACGGAGGAGAAATTAAAAGGTGAGAACAGGAAATAAATACTCTCACATATAGTAGCTTCATAAGCATCCATAAGGGATGCCTAGCAATAAAAGGACAATTGTTTTGTATACATGTACAAAAACAATCCTTGTATTAACTATGTTTCTCTGTCCCCCAGCTCACAGCCAGCGGCTGGTGTCAGTCCAGTCCATGCTGAGGCAGACGGGGCGTTACCGCACCTTGGAGAGGGATCTGATGGAGTTGCAGGAGAGGAAACTCTTTGAGTATTTCATAGTTGTTGCGCTCCACAAGACCAAAGCAGGAGTCCCATACCTGCCAGAAGTCACACAGCAGTTCCCTCTCAAGGTAAAAGGAGACAGAAGTGTTACTAGAGGACTTATCCAAAATGAGAAACTGGAAATTTTATTAAAAAAAAGGAAAGATCATTTTTAAATATTATCTGAATAGATGTCTACTTTCCTACCAGACCAGCTGTAATAATACAGCCTATATGCCAGCTTATGAGCATCTGGTATAGACTTTTCTGGGAAAAGCACAGATACACAGTGATGTCAAGTAACTCAATAGTGTGTTAACAATGTCGAGACTTAAATCATTATTATCATCTCATTATTTTATTGAGACGTTTGGCTGTTGTCATCACTTCCTTAAACTAATGATGAACGATGAAGAAGAGGTTTATACAAATCTAAAATTCTGTTCAGGTTACGGCAATAAAAAAAGAAGATGTGCGGTTCATTATTTGTATCTTCCAGTGTGCAATCTGAGTGTGTGAAACATGATGGTCTAAGACTTTGACGGTGTTAATCGTCAAGCATCATTACATATATCAGTTTTCACATTGTCTCTCTTTTCTTCTTGCAGCTTGAGAGGAGCTTTAAGTTCATGCGGGAGGCTGAAGACCAGCTGAAGGTCATTCCTCAGTTCTGTTTCCCTGACGCCAAAGACTGGGCGCCTGTCGACAACTTCCCCAGGTCAGTCCGAGTCTCACTGCTGCCAGGGCACTTAACATAAAAAAGCAAAACGTAACAGGGACACAGGGATTTCCCGACAGAGTGGTAATAGCTCAGCTGTTTACCTTGCTAATAACCACTCATTAGAGAAAAAGCTGAAAGCCGAAAATAGAAGCATGACCTTATGACTTGTCAAGATGACTGTTCTTTGGCGACAAGGCACTTTGATTACAAGGAGAGATGGTGAATTTAGCACCTTACACCTGGTTGGTCATTACACAATCACCTCTCTTTGCTGTTCAAACCTGGCCTTATTACACAATACCTCCGAGCTTAGCCTCTCAACGTCTGCATTATTCTGAAAAGTGTGTCCTGATGGTGGTGGCTAATAATTACCTGGAGGCAAATGTTTGATGGGTGAGGGGCCCGCAAACACACCCCTGCATTGAACTGGCTGACACTCTCGCCTGTCAAGAAGGTCGTCACTGGTCAGTATATACTTGCGAGGCAGAGCTTAGGAGGTTTTGTGTGGATATTTGCTGAGTAAGCCTGTCCTGAGGGTCTTTCCTCTCAAGTACAAAGTCATACCTTTTGTAGTTCAGTCCAGAATGGAATTTTCCACAACAGTGGTTTCTGTGTGAGATGACCAGCTTTAACTATGTCCCAGCATGTCTAAATGATCTTATGACTCCTTTTCCCCTTAGTGAGACCTTCTCATTTGTCCTGACTGGTGAGGATGGAAGCAGGCGTTTTGGCTACTGTCGACGATTACTGGTATGCTCTTAAAATGCCGCTGGCTCCCGTCTCCAGCTCCTCTTAATTTGATTTTAATATAGATAAACATATCACTATAAACCTGCTCATCCAATTTCCTCTGCTCGTTTTTCCCCTTCTTCAATTTGTTTTATCACCATGCAAGTTACTAATTATTTCCTCCGTATTTCTTGAATTTGGCTGATTAAATTATTCAGATTTTTTCCTCAAATGTACCTTCAAAGTCTCTGTGAAACAAAGGCTTTGCTCTGCTCCACTGGTCTAATCCTATGGTTGTACTTGGGTGAGGAGTCTTGTGACACTCTTTTTCATCCTTGCTGTTCACAGCCCAGTGGTAAAGGCAGAAGGCTCCCTGAGGTCTACTGCATTGTCAGCCGCCTGGGCTGCTTCGACCTCTTCTCCAAGGTAGATATAGTGAGCAAAACATAAACACAAATGCACAAAGTTCACATAACTACAAGTTGAATTACGATGCACAGAATTGCGCTTCGCATGTGTTACACTAACACATACATGCATCTCCAACCGCCACTAAATAAGTATCCACAGAGCCCCACCCACCCTCCGTCCCATTACTTTCCCACAGAATAGTCCTGGCTCCAGTACAGAGGCACATGTGAACTGCAGCTGATGTGGTTGCTGCAGTGTAAAGGGTTTCCCATATTGAGCCTTGGATTCATATGCATGTCGATCAGTGTACTTAAATATCTGCAATATCTGTGCAGTGTACATACGCCGTTACTAAAATTGGATTATTAAGGATACAGACATGGACACAGAAGGGTAAAAACAGTATATCTGTTCTTACAGGAGATGGCAAATAGGTTGATAACTGCCTCTGCACTGGGAGTGCTCAGTGCTGATGATAGTCTGAATGTTTCATCTGTATCATATTAGCTACACAAAAGTTTAATACCATACAGATGTGTACAGTATGTGTGTAGAGAGGCACATATGATGGATTCAGGCTGTTAGCCATTCATTGTATGACAACTGACAATGTTTGGGTGTCTTCACTACCTACTTCATCCTTGATTCATTTATGATGGCACCTGAATCCGATGCTATTTTAACTGTCAGTTTAAGAAGATTTACCTGGTTGGATAAAAGGAAAGAAGAAGAAATTCCGTACTAGCATAGATAAACACATTGACACAGATACTGACTTGTATATTACAATAACAATATGGATTACAGCTTTTGTCACAGTATAAGCAATTTCATACTGCGATACTGAGCAGAATCATTTGAGAAAATGACCAAATCAGTACATCCAGTACATATCATCATATGACCCAACCGAAGGTCTGATCTGATGCTCCACACATCCTAACATATCCATAGTGGACTCATAAGTATTCGTGATTGCCGGTATTCAAATTACAGAGCTTCCCCCTCTGTGTTTTCCAGATCCTGGACGAAGTGGAAAAGAGGAGGGCTATCTCTCCGGCTCTGGTGCAGCCTTTTATGAGAGGCATAATGGAGGCGCCCTTCCCTGCTCCAGGAAGGACCATCACTGTCAAAAACTTTCTACCTGGCTCTGGGACAGAGGTGAGAACACAGCGGAACCAGCAGATTTTCACTATTTCGTTGGAGTCAAAATCCATATGCTTTTATATACATTACTGTTTAACTGACTTTTTGTGTGCATCCGCCCGTCTCTTCCCTACAGGTGATAGAGCTGTGTAGGCCGTCAGATTCTCGTCTGGAACATGTGGACTTTGAATGTCTCTTCTCCTCCTTGAGTCTACGTCTCCTTCTCCGAGTGTTTGCCTCTTTGCTTCTGGAGCGCAGGGTCATCTTCACCGCCGACAAACTCAGGTTGGCTCCAGCAGCATAATGTTACAGAGCACGGGGGGGTTTGTCTGCTTTCTGACTTGGAGTCATTCTGTCTGATCAATCTGTTCGGATTATTGAAGGATCAGTTATGATAGTGAAAGGATCAAGAGTAAAGAGTCTGAAGGTTATGACAGAGAGACCTCAAGTCAACAAACAGTCTGAGGAAAAGAAGATCTCGACCAAGTGTGAGAGGAAGGAATGCTGTTGTGTTATACAGTCGCCTGGGGAACAATCACTTCTCCTCTGGAAAACTGTCATGGATGCCAGATAGAAGGAGTTAGGCTTCAGAGCATGACTCCAGAGCTAACACGTGTGCAAAATGACGTCATCGCACCCACACAGTCAACTTAAAACTGTTTTGAACTGTTGTGGTACACCTGGTTCAACATGTGAGCTTAGCAGAATCAGTCACTGTGTCCTGATTTAGTTGAAAAAAAAACACCCACCAAGTGGTTCAGGTGATATAATATCTCTATCTGTACTTCCCTTTTTGTCCATGCACTGTTGTTTAAAAGGTAAAATAAGAAGCATTTCACACCAGAGCTGATAAGCAGATCACGAGTTGTTGCACATTCTCTACTGTGGAGCAGAGAATGTGGAAACTTGGCCTGGTCAATCATCTTTTTAATGAATTAACTGTGAGCAGATGCACACCTGGGAGAGATTAAGTTAACAGCATGGGGTGGGTGTGTTTGTTGCCGCTGTATAGTTTTTATAAGTGTTACATCACTTTTCCCTAAGAGATGCTTCATAACATTCCTCTAAGAGTAGCAACAGCTTTGTTGGAGCAACAGAAATTAACTTTTAACATCATGTTCCAAATTAAGAAATGAGTGGCAAGAGAGGTTATTTCCTTGAAAGAGTTGGTTAGCGCCATCTTGTGGTAGAGGCTAGACTTGTTTTGTATTTTAGAAGACCTACAAAAGAAAACCCCACAGCTAGCTTTTGGAGATATGCTTTGCCTTTGGGAAGATTTTTGTTAAAAGTCAACATGGGAAATGTAGGAACTAACTACGTTCTGGATTGTGCTTGCACATTAAAGTAGAATTAACTGTACAGTGAATATATATAATGACAAGTAGAGGTATGTTATCTAACAAAACATATGTATGAGATGATATAATATGATAAATAATCATAATAAGATTACATTTTCAGTTCCTTAAAATATTATTAGACAAAACAATCTGAACAAAATGTCCTTTAGCAGCTTTTTTTTGTATCTCATGATCTTCCTCATCAGAAGTTTGCCCAGTTGTCATGAAAATGTAGCTTTTCAAGTGTTATTTTTTCTAAGGACTTTAAGGACTTCTCATGCATGTTTGCTTAAAAACTGCATATGAACGTCCATTCTTGACCTTGAAAGAGTAAAGAAAGGATACTGTTACAATAAACAGGGTACATTTTCCCAGGGCAAGAAAGACATTTCAATCAATTGTAAGTTTTAATAACAGTCTAATGATAATGGTGGATATCCTCTGTAATATCCTCTTATCCTTTGTTTAAAAGATCATTTTTTTGTCCCATTTGAAAAATAGTTATCAACCAGTTGTCATTAACTTTTTTTCTTTCTGTGTGTCCGCAGCACATTGTCTCAATGTTGTCATGCAGTAGTGGCTCTACTCTACCCCTTCACCTGGCAGCATACGTACATCCCCGTGCTCCCACCCTCCATGCTGGACATTGTCTGCACCCCTACCCCCTTTATAGTCGGCCTCCTCTCCAGCTCTCTGCCTCGACTCAAAGAACTGCCCATAGAAGAGGTAAGAGAGTTTTCTTTGTGTGTTTGTGATGTGCTGACTGGGCTCGACTATGGGCCTTTCTTCCACTGAACAATACCTCCAGGAAATGACATCACTCTCCCTCTGCTCTTCCCTCAGGTCCTAGTGGTCGACCTCTGCAACAGCCGCTTCCTTCGACAGGTAGAGACCACAGAAACATAAGGAAAACAGTCCATCACCACATGGCGTCTTCATTGCACGTGCAGTGGCTCTACCAGATGTGATGCGAATACAATATGTTAATTCGCTGCCATATGTTGGCTGCATTTACATCTGTGGTTTTCCTCCACAGCTGGATGATGAGGACTCCATTCTTCCCCACAAGCTGCAGGCCGCCCTCGAGCATGTGCTGGACAAGAGGAGGGAGCTGGCCTGTGAGAAAGGAGATCTGCCTAATGGTGACTGATTATTACAGAATTTACTCTGTTAAGACACACTGTATGTATACAGTATGATTGTGTTTTTATTAAAAAATACCAAATTTGTATCTATCCCAGGGTGTTCAGAGAATTGCTAGTATAACTTCTAGTTTTTTAAATAATTTCAGCTTTTCATCATCCCTGAGCAGATTCCTAATATCAGCTGCCAGCCTTATTCAATAAAAGTAGATTTTGGGCATTTGAGAAATCTACAGCTTATATAGAAGCTTGATCGTAGTTTTGTGATACATAAAATCCTTCTTCCATGACAATTCTGGATTTTCCTGGGCTGACTTGTGCATATGATTGCTTAGCCAGAGTCATGTATTCCAAGTTTTTCTGGATTTATTATAACCTTTAATAATGATGATCTCATAGTGTGCATGTATAAAAGGGGCATAAAAAAGCGATGAAAATCAAACTAGAAATGTTGATTTTGTTGCTAATGTGGTTGCAAATGTTCCAGTAGACTATAATGTAGACCTTAAAGGCTTGAGAATATGGCTTCTAAATAAAATGTCTGTATTCTGTAGAAAGTGAGATGTGTGAGATGGGGAGTATCTAAAGCTTCTAGTGAGTAGGGAGTTTATTTTCCTACGATCTGACTAAGAAGTGTCATTTGAAATACCATGGTCAGTCTGTTGTAAAGGGCAGTAAATCTTAAATCTTTTCTACGTTTTTCTCTCCTGTACCTCCACCCAGACTCCAGCTCCCTCGGCACGGTGGTGTCGGAAGCCTTTGTGCGCTTCTTCGTGGAGATGGTGGGTCACTACTCCCTCTTCATGGGTGGAGCAGAGCGAGAGGACGAGTCTGTCGTCTCCCCCACCTTGCCCAGCCCCTCTTCTTCCTCCTCCTCATCCTTTCAGCGGGAGGCCTTTCGCAAAGCGGTCACTTCTAAGAGCTTGAGAAGGTTCTTGGAGGTGTTCATGGAGACCCAGATGTTCACCGGCTTCATCCAGGAGAGGGATCTGCGCAGACAGGGCCTCAGAGGTACTGACCTGCAGTAGTGCTACAGTGCACTTTATAAATTGAACATTTTACAATAGGCCTGGAGGAAAATTCACACCAATTAACATATCTTCTAATCTATCTTATCTTCTTCTGCATCTTGTATTTCTGTAGTTATAGTAGTTAAACAATCTCCGCTCATGATCTATTTATTATATTTTCTTTAATATAGTTTATGATTCTTGTAACTGTTTTTTCAGTTCTTGTGTTCTCTATTGCTTATTGGGGTTTTTTGTGAATGTTGTTTGTTCTCAGGTCTCAGTTGGAAAACAGATCTTTGTCTCTTTAGCTCCCTGCTGCTCTGGAGCTTTCAACCTTATCATGCTGTCTTCTTCAGCAGTTTCCACAAAGCTGTGGAGGTTCAAACTTTAATTGAACGTTGAACTTTTGTTTGGATGGGTTCTGAAAGAGCTCAGAAACTCCTGTGGAGTTTTCTTGAAAGTAAACAGAAGTAATGTTTATATTCTGAGTACCTCATCAAAGCGCTTTGTGTGTAATCTTGAAGTCTAACAAATCTCTCGAGTGCTTTCCTGTCCCAATGCAAAGCTGATTTTTAAATATTTTAAATGCAGTATTGTAGCATATCTTGGCTTGTTACCGTTACCACCATGATGATGATCAATGATGTTATTCGACTGATTTTGATCAGTGGAATAATGTGACACCATTTTATTTTGTGTATCGTGCATAGGTGCATCATTGTGCAACAAATAAACAAAACAGGAACCCACTCATAGAAAAGGTGCTCCATAGTGCTCCTAGAGGTCTAAAACTCCCCAGCATACCTTTAATTTAATGATGGGGACCGTGCTACATGGTCAAGCTTCAGAGCAAGTCAATAAGTGGACCTTTAGTGGAGATATTTTCATGGTCAAGAATGAACTGTAAGGCTCAGAGATCTTAATATTAATTATTGGACCTTAACTGAGTATTTAAGTTAAGGTTAAAAGTTATTTATGCTGTTTTTCCATGTTAGTTTGATGTAACTCACACATCAACATTGTGAGAATGTTTTCATTTATTTAATGATGAATGTATTATGTTTTGATAATTTTTTTAATCTTCTCATGGTAAGGGGTCTCTTTAAGACATTTAACTTGAAATATTATTTATATATATTTATAATATTCATTTTATTTCAAGGTCTATTTGAGGTGAGAGCACAAGAGTATCTGGACTCGCTGCCTGGGAGTGAGCAACGAGGAGTCAACAAGTTCCTCAAGGGTCTAGGTGAGACTGATTGTATAGCTTTGTTCAATTAATGGATCGGTTAGTTAATCGGCTATAAAAGCTGTTAGTTCAGCCAGAGACACTTTGGTCAATAATTTAACCATTTATAGCAAATGATAATACAGTCAGATTTGTGGGTTAAAGCTTGCAACAAGGATTCTGCTAAAGGAGCTGATCGCCATTAATAAACCAATACATGGACATCAGTCTTAGTTAAATCTGAGGTGCAAAATACAATCTGCATTTTATCTGTTTCTTATTTAATTTGATTCACGTCTGTTGCCTTTTTTCAGGAAGCAAGATGAAATTCCTTTCGAAGAAATGATGCCTGGAGTCAGGACGTCACCTGCGAAAGTAGGAAAAGGCATGAGGAGGTGTGCAGTAAAAAAAAAAGAAGAGGACACAATCTCTGGATGCGGAGAACATAGAGATGGAGATGTGTCTGAACAAAGGAAGAAGCGAACTGGACTCATAGTTTGTGAAAATGGGGGAATCTGGGAAAAGTTAGCGGTTAGCTCCCAGCTTCAATAGCCAGTCATTCTATTAGTGTTGTGAAGGGTTTACTCAGCTTGGACCAAAACTCCCCTCCTGCACGATAAAGCAAATGTCTAACAGTGTTTAGCCGGACATTTCCCCAGGTTTTGATGTTTTACTGATTACAGTCAATCCCTGCAGTGTATTACTGTACAGCACGGCACAGTGTGAATGTTTTTAGGAACATTGTTCTCCCTTTTTCGGTCACTGACTTCACCCAATAAGCCTGTAAGAAGGTCACCGAAGGCCCTATTTTGTACAATACTTCCTTATACATTCCAAGTATTTTCTATAGAAGCTTTTATAAATACAATAGTACAACTTCTTTATCAACAGGAGGCTTTTAAGTTAATTTATATTCTTTTTAGACAAACTTAATCTTTTTTCTTTTTTTTTTTATTTCCTTCAAAAGAGTGCAAATAAATCTCCTGTAGTTTGTAATAGGCTTTATTTAACAGAGTCTAGTCCAGACTGTTTGTAGACCACTTTGGGTTGTTGGGTAAATGTACCACTGTTATAAGTAAATTAACTTTTATCGGAAAAGGAATGAGCACCGAAGGAAAGACTGAAGAAAATGTAAAGAGGAGAAGAAAATCAATGTGAAGACATTTCTCATGTGGGTTTGAGTCACAGGGTTTGGATTGACTCGATGTTGAAGGAAGATGTGTGTCTTAGGCCAATCAGTATCAATGTGTTTCACAAAAGCAACTAGTTTTGCCTTAAACTTGATTGAGAATGCAATGAAACTTTATAAATAAAATGATTTGAGTTTTTGAATTAGACGAGTGACTCGTTTCATACAATGTTTTAACTGTTTGTGTTTTGTCACCTTGTAACGGTGATGATAAGTGAGACCAGCTGCAGTTGCTGGGGAGCTACAGTGTGATCACTTCCCGAAATTCACCTCATTAGCATCTCAATGATGTCTTTTGAATAAAGGCTCTTCCTGACTCACCGAGGACACAGTTTACACAGACTGAGTAACCCTCTCTAGGACTAGTAAGTGGACATGTAAAATCAGTGGAATGCCCCTTTATGTGTTCCTCAGCAAGACACTTGAGTACCTTCCAGCTCCAGGGGGCGCTGTCTCCTCATGCTGCTCCCTCATTAGGTTTCCTTACAGAGAAAAGAAGAATAATGTAGGAGTGTATGGTTTTAGCCACAGATATAAAATACTCTGCTCTTCCTTTAAACATGACACACCTAAATGATCACTGCTGCTGTCAGTTGGTCTTTAAAAGACAAAGAATTAGTTAAATGTAGATCACCTGTATGTAGTAATTGATTGATTGTAGTATAAATACACCTGTACCCTGCCCCGGAGTACAGTTAAATAAGCCATTAAGATGTGGAAAGCCTGTGGCACAGCAGTAAATCTGCATGGAACAGGCCGCCCTGTACCGCACGAACATTTATCTCAATTTATCTCAGCACAATGGTTGTTCCTGAGCAGGGCTGCACCTCCAGCTGAGTGCAACTGGTGTAGAAGCAACTTTTAGTGCGATAAATGTGGTATATTGGCACATAGCTGCTTACATTCTGCGACGAAGATGATTAATTAGCCGCCTCATAACCACAGTAAAACATTTTTTAAATTCTTTTAGTGTGTGGTGTCACCGCCAATGATCCAGCCCCATGCCGTACCCACAGCATCCACTGGAGGACTCTGTGACCCACTTCATGTTTTCCTGCATCATGTGTTTCCTCTCAGGTTCCAAAGTTCAGAATCACATCTCTCACAATTTAGGCCCCCCAGGCCTTAAATGACTTACACAACATGCCCAAGTCCAAAAGCATCGTTCCTTTTGTCTGCGTATGTGAGAATAGAAGCGAAGGTTAGATGAAAACTGGGACTGGATAGAAACACAGTCATAGGTGGCCTTCCCCTTAAGATGTTTCAAAAACCTTCATTTCATTTCATTTATATTTAACTCGATCTTCTCAGTAAGCACTAAAACAGGAGGCTGTAACAGGGTACGGCAAACAATTGCATTGCTTTCTACATTTTTAACATCATGTGACGTAGTGAATAATAAATTGAATAAATAAAAATATTGTGACATGAAGTTTGAAAGTCTTCTCTTACATACTTAACACCAACGCTAAAGCTGGCGTCATCTGCTGGGGGGTGAAGTGGTATAACTTCAGAAAAGTGGAAAAAATATGAATGATCTTGGAGCAACAAGCCTTTGGTCCAATATTTAGTTTGGATAACGAACAAAAAGTAGACCCTGTAGCCAACGTCTTGTACAATTAGTACCTAATTAAGTCCTCATCTGGGCCAAAGTTGGACAATTATTCAAATGGAATAAACTTTATTCCCACCAGATAAAAGTTTCTCTAATTCTGCTTCTTTTCCATAATTGTTGAGTGCACTCATTCTAAGTCATTATGAAGAAGTGCTGTCATGTGTTTGTCTTTCAGACCTCTGACAGTTTCCTCAGGCTTTGACAGTAGTTTTTATTCTCAATGCTATTTCCTTTAGTCCCCCCCCTCCCTCCCTCCCTCCCTCCTCACACCACCCTTTCCTTTCCTTTTTGGAGCCCTCCTCCTCCTCCTCCTCCTCCTCTTCCTCCTCCTGCTCCTCTCCACCCCTTCGTCATTACGCGTTGACCGGTCAGACCTGCCTCCCTCCCCTCCCCTCTCCTCCCCTCCCCTCCCCTCTCTCCCTTGGTCTTTTTCTCTGGCTTTTTCCAGGCTTCATGTCATACCACGGCTAATTCCTGAAATTCCTGCCCTCCTCTCGCTTCAAACAAACGGCTCCAGGAAGGAGACGAGGCAGCAGAAAGCAAAGAAAAACAAAAAAAACACACAACAGAGGAAAAAAAAAACCTCAGAGACATTTAAAAGAAGAAGAAGGAAAAAAAAAAAAAACAGAATATTGCTCCACCTGCCTGCCTGTCAGTCTGCTAACAGAGTCCCTCCAGGTAAGCTCCTGCAAGTGTTTTATCATTTTTAAAAAAAAATCTTTTCTCTCATGTTCAGATTTAACTGCGTCTTCTGTCGGACTGTAAACTTTGAGGTTCTTGGATATTTTGCGCAAAGTGGAGTCGCTTCACGCTGCTTTCCCTCCTGAATCATTCTCACTCACTGTCCGACACAACATTCCTCAAATATCTCGCATTTCTTCGCTCAAATTCCTACATTTTTTTTTCTTTAATTCCAGCGCTGGAGCGTGTGTGTGTGTGTTTGACTTCCTGTGCTTCAGCCGGAACTTTTTTCTTTTTTCTGTTTTTTTTTTTTTGTGTTGTTGTCGTTGAGGGAATCACGTCACAGCCGTGCAGTCAAACATTAGCGCCTGTCTGGGTAAAGTTTTACACCGGGAAAGTGAGAGCATTCAAACTGTGTATTTATTAACCAGCGGCTTTTATTCAGAGGTGTGTGTGTGTGTGTGTGTGTGTGTGTGTGTGCAGACTGGAGGTGGTCTGACACGGCGGTGTTGTGGCTGTTACTGTTGCCTTTTATATTTCTCAGTCTATGATCTGCTTTTATTGTCTTGTTAGATGCTTAAAACACCTTTTTAAATGACACATGACATCACCTGTCTAGGAAGCAGTACTGAGATCCTTTGCATGAGTAAAAGTTGTAGTGCCACAGTGTAAAAGTACTCCATTACAACTAAAAGTGGAGCATTGAACACAAAAAACTACCTTTTAATACTGAAAAGTATAAATATGTACTCAGTATGCAGGCAAAGGCTCAGTCAGTCATATTATTATATCAGCCTGCTGCATGATTATTTTTTTATTACTGATGCATTAACAGCAGAGCAGCGTTTTAATGTTGCAGCCAGCTGAGGTGGAGCTGATTCCTGCTGTAATTATATCATTTACTTTTGGTTTTAACATCTGTCAGCTAATAACTCCAGCTGTCAGACAGATAAAGCGCAGTACAAAGTGCATGTCTCTCTGCAATAGAGGCGAAGAGGAGCAATAAATGAAAATACTCAAGAAAAGCAGCTAAGTTATTTTCCATCACTTAGTGCATATGCTTCATCAACAAAATAAAGTCCCGCATGCAGAACGTTCCCTTCCTAGACGCTGCGTTATCACTCTGCAAATGTTATTTGTTAATTCATTGTATTCATTGATCAAAGTGTAAGCGTTGCTTTGACTCATTTGCACTATAAACCTTTCTGTCGATTGTTGCATCACATTTTGTGAATCGATCATATGATTTGTTTTCCAAATCTGAATCTGCTGACTGTAAGTGTCAAATGCCTTTCGGTGAAGTGGAATATCAACACAGCAGCAAAAACTGGAAATGCTCAAGTAATGCAAAAGTACTTGAGTAAATGTACTTAGTTACCTTCCACCATCGGATCGCGTAGTGTGTAGCGTATGCTGTTTATTGCTGCTATAAAGGCATGTGCAGCAACTGTTCAGAGTGTAAAGCAACTAAATAAGAGGAGGTAAATGTGCTGAATATTTCAACTTAATATCACTTACCACCTCCGCTGCACAACATTTCAGGGGGAGATATTGTGCGTCTAACCCTCAACTAGTTACTTAAGATCTTGTACAAGAAACATGTGATCATCTTATGAAATACACTGCTTTTTTTTGTAGATTAATCTGCCCAACAGTAAAGAGGGTGGTTAAAATAGCTCCACCTCAGCCAAGTACATTATCAAAACTCTGTTTACACTGTTGTGCATCATCAACAATAATCATTGATTATTATCTATAGTAATATAAATCTGACTGGGGGCGTTCTGCTGCATAATGACTACTTTTACTTTTGATACTTTCACTAGATCTTTCTAATGATGCGTCTGTACTTTCACTTGTGTAAGACCGAGAATGCAGGACTTATCTTTCAGAGTATTTTTCTATTACATGGTGTTACTGATACCTGCTTTGTTAAAATACGTGAATATCTGTCTCTCCTGGTGGAAATGAGACATAAGTGATGTTATGGGTGCTTGTGGGTTCTGAGCTTATTGATATACTTCATACAGTTGTCTTAACCCTCCAGAGTCTTGGGATAAAACGGCTGTTTTTTACTACTTTTCATTTTACCTTTTGTGTTTCCCATTAAAACTGTTTAGCTTGCTTTCTTTGTGTTTGTGTCTTTGACGCTGACGGGCGGTCTGAGACTCTGAAGGGTCAAAAAGCAGGATTGGAAAATTAGAAACCCCGTAACTGTAAATAAAATGTTTAAATGATGCTATAGTTGCACAAAACTTGAATTGTTAGTATGATTTTACAGCTATGATTCAGCCATATCGTGTTATTTCAGAAGACATTTCATGTGCTAATGTGATTATTTTCTCAATTGATGTCTGAACTGTTTGGTCTATAAAATGTAATGAAATAGTAAAAAAAAATGCCTGTTGCAAGTTTCTAAAACAAAGGTGATGTATTCAAATAGCATCGAGTGGCATATATTCAAATATATTAACTTTACTAGTATAGAGGACAGAGAAAAGCCAAACTGAAACCAGTGATTTTTTTACTTAAAAGATGAATTGCTAATCAAAATTGTTGCAGAATATTTTTCTGTCGACCTGTTCACCTTTACTTACTTTTAGGTCTTTTGACAGACTCAACATGATACTCAACTTTACCACATGTGCTTCTGCAACGTCTTCCAGATTCCATCTTGTGTATTACTGTGTGAACACTGCACGCCTGTGTGTCATAGACTTTGTATTGTACGATACATTTCAATAGATCCTCTGTATAACTGCAGAGTTGAAAAGTCAGCGTGCAAGTGAATATTTTCAGTCAGGGTTTGAGATGGCCGAAGGGCTTTCTGGGTGTGTGTGTGTGTGTGTGTGTGTGTGTGTGTGTGTGTGTGTGTTGTGGTGTCCCGCAGGGCAGCTGAGAGGAGGTTTTCCAGAGGGGCAACAGGTGGAATGGAGCAGGGTGACAGTGTGACGGGGGGGTGGGGGGGACACACCTGTCAAAGCCTCCTCTGAAGTGTCTGACAGCCAGAGGAGTTTGGGTTTTTTCCAGGCCTTGGCCCTTTTTGTTCTCAAGGCTTTGGGTTCACTATTGTCTCCGACAGATGAATTATATTGTAATGTGAACTCTAAGGTTGTTCTGTTTGCACTGCGGTAGCATTTGTGTGTGTGTGTGTGTGTGTGTGTGTGTGTGTGTGTGTGCACCTGTATGTCGATGTGTGTTTTTGTGTGGGTGGATGTGACTGGGCCTAGAGGTGGATGTTTATGTGTTTGTGTGGGTGAATGAGTGGAACAAGTAAGAAGAGAGGTACAGAAAAGGTGTGTGAGCAAGCAGGGAAATTTGTGTTTCAACCTTGTTTTGCGAGTCAGAGTGTGTGTGTTTGTGTGTCGAGTAGCCCTGAGACAGGTCCTCTCACCAGCGGAGGAGTTTTTCTTTTTTTTTTTTGCTGTGCTCATCCCACATAGCGATCATTCCTCCTCCGCTTGCACGAGAGAAACGAATAATGCCTCAGATATGAGCCTTGTAGAACAAAGACTTTCTGCACCCCCCCCCCCCCCTCCCATCCCCTCCATTTCTACCAACAGCACTGTGCACCCACAGCTCTGTGCAGTGTGTGCGACTGTGTTGTCCATTGATTCCAGCCAGTCTGATGGATCTTTCTGTTGTATTATCTGAGGCTGATCTGATAGACCCTCTGTCCTCTCTGGATGCCTTTAGATAAGAAGTTGGAGCTATGGGGTTTGTGTAATGGCAAGAAAATATACAAATATACAAATTTTAAGTTTTTGTATAATTTTAGAGTCTGCATTTTTACAGTATGCACGCTTGATCTCGGTTTCTCTTAATTTAAACCTGCCGTGACATATTATCACCTTTTAAATAAGTCGATATGGCAAACTTGTTAGCACCTATTTACAGATCCAACGGGAACGTAGAAGCATTCATTTCAAGTTTTGTTTCTTTGTTTCTACCAGTGTTCCCTCTCCTTTAAGGTCATTGGGTGTATGTGTAAAACATATATGTATAATATGTGTTTTTTCATGTCTATATTAGCTTGATGGAGGTGTTTGCACTCTGCATGTTCATTTAAACATGAATCACAGGTGCAAAACAAACATAGTGTGTTGTATATGCATGTGTGTATATATACTGTATGTGTGTGTGAGTGTGTGGTTTGCAGAGCTTCAAGACTCCCATTGGTGCGGCCCAGTGGGACTCGGTGCCAGAGAACACGTGCTCACAGCAAAATCCCAACAAAACAAACCCATTTGTCTCCACCGACTCTCACTGCGACTTTCCATTGCATAGCCTGATCCCATACTGCTGCTTTATTTTCAGACCGTGTTTCCTGCTTTTACATTCCCGGCCTGATTAGTGGAGATTGTGACCAGTTGAGTACACACACATGCTCACACACACCCGCACTCACCAAATACACGCACATCCACCCTAAGGCATATGTACATACATACACACATCAGTGGGAGCAGGCGCTGTTTTCTGAAGACACACAAACACAAATCTACTCAAATAATTATGGTTTTGCTCACTAGATTTTCTCAAATATCAGCCTGTAGTACTGTACACTCTGACCTTTGCACTTGATTGTCGATAATTATGGTGGTTGCCTTGGAATTTAGTTACATTTGGATGCTGCACAGCAGACGTGCTGATGTTTAGCAGGCATACTTTTCACCATGGTCACTGACTGAGTTTAGTGAGTCAGCATGCATTGCTATTCAACAGAAAGTACAACGGAGGCTTCCTTTTTCAGTTATTTGGTCACTAAACTACTGGACAGAGTGAAATATTGACCTGTTGGTGCTAGATAAACGGTCCACGGATCACCAAAGTTATTACAAATTTCACCCTAAGGTGGGATATGAATGAATGTCAGCATCAACCTGCTTGTGTCACTAAAGGAACATCAGATTCAGCTGGATACATCAGCTCAGGACCAAAGATTTCTGCACAGAATTCCATGGAAATCCATCTAACAGTTGTTGAGAGATTGTGGCCTCAACCTAAACTGTTGGACCCTCGGTGACATTGCCATCCATCGAGCCATGCTGCCAGCCTAGCTTGAAATACCAAAAAAAACAGAATACACTCACACAGGGTAAGGAGTTCAGGCCTCGGCGCTTGAGGCCCCACGTAGCCTAGCTACCCAACGGTCTGTCTGGGACATGGCAATGCAGTGCAAAGGTGAAGAGGCTCAGCTACCTGCAGCTTCTTGTGGTGTTTGCCTCTGTTCCTGGTGTGTGTCAGTGTGTGTGTGTGTGTATCGAGGCAAGGCTTTATTGTTTTACTACCACATTGCATGTGTGTTTTGTGTTTCATATGAATTGATTGTGCGTGTTTAAGCATTTTTTGTGATGGTTTTTTTTCCTCAAAATTTGATGCCATGAGTGTGTTTGTATGGTCAGTGTGTGTGTGTGTGTGTGTGTGTGTGTTACGTGACCCCCTGACCGCAGCACCAGCTGGGGGATTATCCCGTTGAGCTGATCCAGAGAAGAGGGGCCTCGCTGGGGGTGGATGAGGGCCTGGGCTGTACGAGTGAGGGAGGGAGGGAGTAGAGGGAGTGGAGGGTGATGGGGGAGTAGGTGGAGGGAGGTTGTTTTAAGGCATGGCTTAGGTTAATTAACCTCCTGGACACTTTGACTGAGGCACCGGGCAGTGCACTAATGGTTTATGGCCTCCACAAACCTCTCAGAGAACTACAGTGGCCCTGAGCTGGAGTTGCAGCAAGTTTAAAAACGCTTACAAAAACAATGAAATTCCAAATTTGAGTGATTTTTTTGTGATTTACTGTAGAAAGTTTTGTTTCGTTGTGAATTTAATGAAACTACTGGCACACTGTCAAGTAGCTGGTCGGCTCGTGATCAAGATTAGGGCTTATTGGATTGTACACTAGAAAGATTTATACTAATTTGAATTTTTATGTGTGTGATTTAATTCAGAACAGTTGTATTTAGATTATTTTAGCTCTGCTTTCATTAAGTAGCTTTCATTGAGCAGCTCTAATTGAGAAGGATTTTTTTTTTGTGGCCAAAATACACAACCACAAATTGGCACCATGAGGAAAACTGTTGCCTTGTTTATTTAACTTTGTCAAGTTATGATTGACGTTATTCGCTTTGCCTCTGTAACTCACTTTTTCACGTTTTCAGGGATTCTGTCGTTTTTAACATAAGCCTCGAAAGCAACCGGTTACTAAAACGTTCACAGCGTCACAAGAGCCGAGCTGCTAACTAGTTGATTATGAACGATTTCACACTCACTTCAGTGTGGCGTCTTGAGTGTGTTGGTTCAGATTTTCTTTTAGAGTCACGCAGAGTTCAAAGGTTTGACTGTTACTGTGCATCAGTTAATGGAAAATATTTCTGCAACTCACTGTTATTTTCATTATCGATTCATCTAAACCAAAATATCAAAGATATTCAATTTAGTTCCACAGCAGACTAAGAAAAGTTAGTAAAATATAAATATTTTGCACAGAAATCGACTTTAACAAAATAAACACAACAATGAAATATTTCCATTCTGTAGAATAATGAGACCAACAATCAGCTTTCCACATGTAAGAACTATTGTCAGGGTGGAATTGTTTTTTTATTAATCATTCAATTTCTTATTTGGAGTCCCCAGTGTTGTTTGAGTCTGAAACCCAACACTGTTTCAGTTTGCAGCTATTTAAAACAGAAAAGCACCAAGTTCTCAATTTTTTTTTAAAGAGGTTGAACCAGCAAATGTCTGGCAGTAGATGGTTAGAAAATCCAGCTGTGCATTGCCAAATGTATTTCCTAATTCATTGTTTTAGTATGTTGTCCACTGACTGTTACCTACCAACACTGTTTGATCAAAATGTGATATTTTGTTTGTTTGCATTAATGTGCATTCATAGTAACGACACCGAGGGTTTCAGCAGAAAATGTATTTTAAATACTTTTTTCACAAGCCTCAACTCCTTTCAACCTGACAGGAATACAGTTCTCGGGGAAAACACTTTAAATTTGATCCAAAAATATGTATACATTCTCAACCCTTCTACTTCATACCTGCCATGTGTGTCTGTGGAGACCGTGTGGTGAGTGTAGCTCTGAGTTGATCCAGTCTGCTCTCTAAGTGTTTCTGACTGTCTATTAGTGTGTAGGTGTTTTGTTTGTGTGGGCATGAGTTTATTTTATCACTGTGTGCTTCTACTTCTACATCTGTTTATACACGTGTGTGTCTGAGAGAAAGAGATGGGGAGAATGGCCGGCTGGCTGGCTGGCCGGGCGCTTTACAGGAAGCGCTGTGGAACATCAGGGGGCTCAGAGGAAGAGCGAGGAGGGAACCGGACTGGCCGGGGAGTCTTACTCACTCCCTGCAACACACTGACTCACTCACTCACCAGATCACCTCGACCCCTTCTCAACCACAGCCTCACAATTAAGACCTCTATACTGCCTCTCCACACACACAC
The DNA here is from genome assembly GCF_042242105.1 of Pempheris klunzingeri. Lineage (NCBI taxonomy): Eukaryota > Metazoa > Chordata > Actinopteri > Acropomatiformes > Pempheridae > Pempheris > Pempheris klunzingeri. The sequence goes on along the minus strand of NC_092016.1, from coordinate 7,877,167 downwards.
ACACATGTTCGAGATTATACGTGACGTGTGCTTTTTCCTTTTTGTTGCCCTAAATGGACTCACAGGTCTCTTAGTTTCACAGTGGCAGGAAAACCGTCAACGACAAACAAAGTTCTGTTTGTGTTGACTCATGAGTTTCTGAATAATTTTCTGGGCCGTGTACTACCATCCGTTCCCGTTTCCATTTTTCTCCTGCACATCCGCCGAGAGGAAGAGGTGGAGCTGACGTCTGTCTGATACTCTCTCAAAATGTATAAGCACTGTGTGCACATCCTAAACAAATTGGCATGTAGAGAAAACAGGATATGAATCTGTTGGTAGTCAAACATCCCCGTGCTTTCATAAAGAGCCAAGGAATGTCAGCTTAAATCCTTTTAATTAGTCAGCTAGTTATTGTAATACTCCCCCACCCAAAACATTGCACAAACACATTGATTGGAAACTCAGCTGAAGATCTCTGAGTTTAATAAAACAGCTGTAGTGCTGATGAAGAAACGGGCAACCTAAAAAAGCCTCCTGGCCTTAATATCCTGGCATGATCCTCCTTGGCATGTGTGTTTAAGTGTGTCTGAGGACGGTGATCCCACTTTAATGTGTCTCCTCATTTGTTTACTTTAGGCCCCACGGCCTGCGCTCCTCCCCCAGCTGTTGTCTCAACACTAGGTGCCACTTCATTTATTTTTACTAACCTAAATAATGATCTGAGGTGCTTTTTCCAAGTCAGGATTGGCAGCTGTGGTGCTGATATGATCGTGCACTGCGGTCCATCATGCACTTGTGTATGACGTACGACTGCCCTGATGCAGCAGCTAGGTTGTGATGTCACCAGGTCTCAGTGGCATTTATTTTATAGACCACTTCTCGGATGAAAACCTTATTAGTCAGATTTTGGTGGCTTTCATGTTTTAATTTAATGCAAAGGATTACATGGTCTGCAAATTTTGAACCCCTTGAGCTTATGAGACCCTGTCAAACACTGCTGGTGAAACTCAAATGAGAGGCTGCTTCCTGCATATCTGAATAGCTGACATTTTGTGTGTGAATTTTGCCCTCAAACAATTCCTTGTTGAAGTTGACTATCAAGAAAAATAATGTAATTTATTTGTGGGTTCCAGCTTCTTTAATGCGAGAATTTGCTGCTGTTCCCTGGTGTACATTATTGGTGATTGATGCACAAAACACACAATTTGAAGATGTCTCCTTGGGTTACGGGACATTTTACATAGTGGTTAGGGGATTTTCTTAGTGTTTTATGTGTTAAGTTCGCTTGCTTGAATAAACCACAAAAAGTACAAGTCATTTTGCCAAATATGAATTATATGAAAGTGTTGTGTGAACATGATATCAACTGACTTTATAGTATTGCTTTAACATTTACAAGCATAGTCAAATGTCATCTTGTCAGAAAATGGAATAAATCATTATGGTTTGATTACAGCTTTTTCCCAACCTGTGTAAAAAGTGTTAAACCTGTGGTATGAGCCTCCTTATATATACATCATATTTATACTGCTTTTCCTGTTTTCCCAGGTCTCTCCCGCCACATCCAGATTACCATCATCATCATCATCACATCTGTGGATTTTGCACAGGCAGGCCAGCTCCCCTGCAGCGTCCTCTCCTACCCTCATCTCCCTCAGCCCAGACCCTCCAGCCCCTCCCTGCTCTGTGGTCCCCTTTCCGTCGTCCCACCACGTCTGCGGAGTGGGTGCCGGCTCCCTCCCCCAGGGGTGGGAGTGAGGAGCTGGGGGACGCACTCGACAAACCCCTGGAGAATGATGCGGAGGGCGTGTGGAGCCCCGACATCGAGCAGAGCTTCCAGGAGGCCTTGGCCATCTACCCACCCTGTGGGCGCAGGAAGATCATCCTCTCTGATGAGGGCAAGATGTACGGTACGCCCACCTTTATCCTCATAATGTCTTGTACCCTTTTCTTCTTGAATGGGATCATGAGCACAGTACCTGAAGATCAGCTCACTTGCAGGCCAGGGTCGAGGATAATGCTCTTAAGCAAGTCAGGAAATCATAGTCTATCATTGTAATGTCTGTCAACATAATGTGTAAATTTAGGATTTTAAATGATAACCAGCTAATTCCTGTTTTTATACTGAAGTACTCAAATTTGCCTTTTTTCTATAACCTGTATTCAATCGCCTAGTCAAAACAAAAACGCGGAATACTTAACCCCAAAATGATAAGTGATCATGTGCTTGGAGTCATGCTGTTCCTCCATAGCCATACTGAGATGTCATTACGCCAAATAATTCAATGTGGGATTCAAAATGAGATTCTATATTGTCTTGTCTTTTCACCCACTCTTAAAGTGCTTTAACGCTACATTCACATTCACCCATTCACTCACGAATGGCTGTATTATGTGAAGGGTTCTGCTCATCAGGAGGGAGAAATTTGGGGATTTGGGGTTCAGTATCTTGCCCAATGTTTAAGGATTTAACAGACGTGTGGAGTCGCATGACGTGCACTCAAGTCAAATTCGACTTTGACGGCGAATCGACCCTTAATTTTCCAGACAATATACGTGCTTTGAATCCTTCTGACAATAGCCGATCATGTTGGGTGAGCTGGTGGAATTGGTTTGGCAAACCAGAGCAGCAGGTGATACCTCACAATGTTATATTAGGATGTAAAGATGCTGCGGTCAAGAAAAAAAATGGCATACAAAACATTCAGGAATTATAAATGATTGTAATTCTATCACAGTATCATACCACAGCATACCTGATCTTTTTGTGTTTAATGATTATGAGACACTTATTATTTCTACAAACTTACACTAGTAACTTGGTGAAGGGTGCTTAGGAGTCAACACACAAATTTTAGGACTTGAATTGTAATTCAGACATCTTGGTCTTGAATCGGAACTTGACTCGTAATCGTGACAATGCTGATCTTAAAGGGGACGGAGGACCCAAAATGGAGTAATGCAATATTCACTTTTACTGCATTTGACCTCCTCTAATGGAGCAACAACTGTTCCTCAAAAGAGCAATGGTTTGCAGGCGGTAATGAGAAGGCATTTGATGTTATAAATCAGTCTTTTGAATAATCTGTATGAACGCCTTGAACTGACTGCTAAGCTTATTAGCTTGGAGAGGTTTATTTTCTTTCATCGTTAACCCTTTACTGAACGAAATGGTGTGCAGTGGTGAGCAAAAAGGAAAGCGGGAGTCAACCGCAACTAGAGAGGAGCTCTGGGAGCTAATGTGCATGTGTAGGCTAGCCCAGCTGGTTAGGTCGCAGCTACAGCACTTCATCAAATAGTCCCGCAAGGAGTCTCTATATGACCAAGCACCGGCCCTGACTATTTCCTGTCACTTGGTCACTTTGTGGTGTGACCAGAGCCATACTGAAGAAAGAGCTTTCTTAATAAGGTGCTAGGTGCCTTCTTGAAAATCTCCTACTACAACCATCAGCTCTAGATCTCATAGTTTCAGATTTTCCTCAATTAACTTACATTGCCTCAGAATTCCAGTAGAGAAAGGTTGAACTGATAGTGTCATAATGGGCTCCAAAAACTTTTGAGTGTGAGAGTGTGACAAACATCTGCAGTATTGTGGGGCACAAATGGACATTTGTTACCCGTCCACCACCACTCCTGGTGTTCATGTTTCACATCACTTTCCTACACAGTTGTCTTGGTCCCATAGTGTACAGCGTGATGGCATGATGTGTCAGGAAACAGGCGCATGCACATACACAATATGCCTCTCATGCAGACTTCGATTCGTCCATTTTCTATCAAAAAATTCAAAAAAGTCTTTTAACTAGAAAAGCAAAAGCAACTTTAAAAGCAAAAGCTACTTTTGCTAAGATTCACAACAATGGCAAATCAATGAAAAGTAAAGCATAAAAGTGATTTTTCAGCCTTATCAACATACAGTGAGTTATTTGGGCTAGACTTTTGTCTTTTTGTGCCTATTGTATTTCTGGCAGTGGTAGTGAAAAGCACTTTACAGTATTCCTGTTACCAAAATTAGCTCCAAATCACTCAGCCAAAACAGGTTTAGAGCGGCGCGGATAATTCCTCACCTCCTCCACGCTTACTGTAGCTTGACCAGATATCACATTGTTCATGCTACTTGGTCACAGATCATTGACTCCTTGTTGTGCCCATTTGGGATACGTTTTCCGCCTTTCATTCAATGCTAAAATGATGATATGAGGTTTGGAGCAGCAAAATAACTTCACTGCAGGGTTTTCCTCAGTGAATCTATGTGTAGTGTCATTGCCAAACAAGTGTTTAGGGTGAGGTGACATTCCTCTATGACATCTTGCTGATGTTTGGTAACAGATGGCCTGGCCATAGTGTGTCCTCCTGCATGATAGTGGATCCGGTTGGTGGAAAACAGGCAGACGGAGGTGGTGGTGCTATCAGACAGCCTCTGTCATCGCCTTGTTTTGTTACTGTGCCAGATAGCTCCTTTAACTGTTAGCTTTTCCTAGCCTAGCTTAGCCACCTATTGAGGTCATGGCCATCCTCCGATCAACACTTAAACCCTTATAAAGCCTGTAATAATAGTTGGAGGGGGGAGGGAGGAGAGGGGGGCAGGTGGCTCATTCTGTGTCACGGGGATGGTGGGCTGGATGGGTGAAGGTGGTGATGTGGGGTTCTTGGCAAGGCAGGCACTGAGGTGCCCCTTCCTCCCAGTGGGGGTCAGGGGCAGGTGATGCGCGCCAGGGAGCGCGTTGGCCCGCCAGGAATGGTATGTGCGCTCGGGAGCCCGGGGGTTCAAGGCAGCTCGACTGCAACCCTAAACCAGAATAGACGTTTACCCTTTGAGCGCCTGAAGGGGAGGAGGACGGGTGGACAAATAAACACCAAGGTGGGCGGTGGTGTCTTGCATGGCCTCGGGGCCCAGAGGAACTCTGTCACACCTGTCCCCAGTGTGTGTGTGTGTGTGTGTGTATGTGTGTGTTTGTGTGTGTGTGTGTGTGTGTGCGTTTCAGAGTGAGAAAGGCAGATATTGTGTCTTTGTGCTTACCTCCTCTGCTCCCTGCTATTTCTGTGATTTACCTCCCTCATATCTTTGTTTCAGACTGCCTGTCTCTCTTTGTCCTTTATGAACAACCTCCTCTCCCTCCTGTCTGTCTGTCAGTTGGTCTGTCTGCCTTTCAGTTCACCTCCAGCTGCTCTCTGAGTTCAACCTGACAGCCTTGCGGCAAATCCAGATTTATGACTTGAGACATGAGGCAAGACTGAGCCCGTGCGTGGCCCGCAGTGCCCCCCAGTGCCCCCATTGCCCCTAAACAGCCCGACCAGCCCTTCTCTTACAGCCCCAGTTCCCCCGTCCTCCCCTTTTATCACCATCCCTGGGGTCACGAGTGGCCAACAACTCAAGTCATTCAAGCAACCATAATCAATGCAAAGCCACTTTGAAGCTCTTTAGTGTTGTTAATGTTAAAGCACTGATGGGTGGTGTTAACTCAGGTAGTCAAATCAAATATCAGCTAAGAATATCATTAAAGGCATATATGAAATGGTGAAATGATGACTTGACCATTTTAAAAATGTTATTTAGTCTTCTTGCTTGGGCTAAATATGGATGTATAGACAAAACAAACTCCTAGCAAAATAACTGTCTGTTGGCTGTGAGCGACATACTCTGAATTTTAGGTTGAATTCTCCCCAGAAGAATGAATGCCATTCTTTGCTAAACAATATGATATCAAGTCTCCGAGCAGCGAAACAGAAGGAATGTGTGCTTCTATCCATTGTAAATTCCTAAATTGACTGGAATGTTTTTGCCTCATACTTCGCTTACATTCACCACATTTTTTTCCCATAATGCTGCGCATAGCGCTGGCCCTCGCGCCCATTACTAAACAGACCCATTAGCTCGCTTATTAGGGACGGTGTCACGGATATTGTGGCGGTTATGTGCTCCAGCGGTAATTCGACATGCATCTGCCAAGGAAAACATTTCCTGCCTTGTGTGGCTCTCAGCAAGAGACGTGCCCTGTGGTCTGAACGAAGGCCTCATGCTGCAATAATGGAAAAACAGTCCCAAACTTGTAGTTCAGTGGAAACCAATGTGCTGACAGCTCTCACTTGAAGAATGCGGCACTGGAAATATGATTATCTTCCTCCTTTATTGAGTGCCATATAACTGCCATGTTAATTTATGTGCCACTTTTGCAACTGTAATTGTTTTATTTTACGATGTCTTTTGACCAGTTTTTACTTGGAAGCATTAATTCTAGCATCACATCATGTTTTACGCAGCTGTTTGGTTTCGTCACACTTGATGTCCTGACATCTGTGAGAGGAGCGCTTTTCTCACATTTTGATGGCTCCTACTTCCTGTGAAAGAAAAAAAAAAAGACTGGTCGTGTAGTGGATAAAGTCAACAAAGAAGTGGCATGTTTTTCTGTCAGTTCAGAACAAAGGATACCCACACAATGAATCACGCTCCCACTAAGCTTTGCTTGTGCAACATGGCAACCCATTGTGGGTTTTTGTCAGGCAATGCAAATGTGTTTTTGTCTCAAGCCATTCTCATTAAGGATGTGATGTAAAGGCCAGCTAAAAGCAACAGCGAGTCCTCACCCAGGTACAAACTTTGGCAGTCAAGTGAGAGATTCACCAGTGACCTTGACCTGTTGACCTTTGAGGAAGCCTCTGAGGCACGTGGTTTCCCTTTGTATCCGCATCTCAGCTCTCTGCATGAGGAAGTGACCTTCCACACTATGTTAAGCTAATGCTGGGCAATGTGGATAAAACATATAAGGAGGGAAAATGGGGACTCATGTGGATATACACTCACTTGCCCGTTTATTAGGTGCATCTACTGTAGCTAAAATGTATACCGTCTAATACAACAGCCATGAAATGAATCCTTATTGCTGCACCGTTCTATCAAATAGAAACATTCATGATGTCTTGTGCATCATTTCACACAAATTTTTCCCAAAACTGACCCTGATACATTCGGTGTCTTTGGGATCTCCTCTAGAAATAATGGAGTTTAACAGCGCTGCATCGACAGCCATATGTCTGAGTATCAAAAGCTGTTGAGTACCGTGAGATTGCATTGAATATATGATGAGATAGATTCTTATTTACTTTATTCTTCGATCAGATAGTGATCAAAGGGATGTAGAAAACAATTTTGTTAGTAAATGTGCTGTTATTTTGACACTCTGTTGTTACAAGTATTCTTGGAATCCAAATATTTGAGGAGTTTTGCTTCCTTGGTTTAAAAAAAAAAACAACAAAAAACATTTCGTAATAGAACATGCTAATATTTCTAATATTTCTCATTTTGGTATTGGTTTCAACATTCAGGTATCATATTAGCACTAGCATTGCAAAATTACCCAACAATACCCAACCGTTTAATGATTCTTTACATTTTCATTTTACATTTTACATATACATACTATATTTTTTCTTTTATTAGCATTGCAGACAAGTAGTTTGTGTTTCACTGTTGGGGGACACCCGAGCCTCTGTGATGTGCTGTTTTTTTGGGGGGGTGGTCTCACATGAGCAGTAGGATGAACCTGAACCTCTTACTATTTAGTCTTGACAGCAGTCTTCAGGCTCTCGTGGGATTTGATGCTCTCTGCAGGGTTTTCGAGGAAACCCCCTGCTGGTGATGAACTCATGGAATCCAGAGACTGCTCTCTCCATCTCAGTCGCACTCTTTCTGTCTGTACTCCTCTGTATCTCACAGTGAAACCAAAAAGACATGGTGAGCACTGACGGCCATGTAACAGAGCTGTCACTGTCACTGTATCTAGACATCTCGGATCAGTAAGGTGGGAGGTAGAGGGATCCAAACAGGTCAGACATCTGTTGATCTGTCTATGCGATTAACTTATGAGCCTCACACAAGCCATCTCTGCATAAATCTCTGTAATTGCAAAGACGCTTTTGGCAGGTTGTGTTGATATAACATGATATCTGTTAAATATAAGAAATACTATACTTACTATACTAGAAAGACTATATGGTTACCGTGCTGATGAGTGCAGGAATGTGGAGTACTAAGCTGTGGTTTTAGCAAGTATGAATGAGACCTGTTAGAGATACTCAGAGACCGACTCACAGAAATGGAGTTAACATGGAAAAATTAAGAGAGGAAGTAACACTTTTACTAGTAATTTGCTAAATAATAAATAATGATAAGTTCTCTTAAGGTCCCTAGAAAATTTATCTAATATTACACAAGTTGTGTTTGCTTTAAAAGCAGTTGTTGATTTCAAAATACATTTCTGTGAAGATCGATCCATCTAACTATATGTCTATCGTTTCCTTATTAGTAGAAGCTTGATCTAGTATGTATGATTAGTTGTTTGCCTGGAGACAAATTGCATGTTTTTGTATGTTGCTGAACCTGCTGAACAAAACGACTGACAGGTTACAGTAGCCATACAGTTATCTGTAGTTAATTAATTGGAACTAATTATACACTGTCTCTATTTTACTTACTGCATAGATGGTACCAAATTACATCTTTCCAGCAAACATTCAGTTGTTACACTTGCTGGGTAAGATGTTAATGTTTCAGGGTGTTTTTATAAGATTTTGGGAAAAATGAAAATGTCCGAAATGAAGGAATGAATATATAACTGTACACTGTACATCGTTGGCAGTCGCTCACTGATTTCAAACTGCTGCTTGTGTCAGTTATCTTAAATTAATTATCTTAAATAATAAAATTTTTGAGTCAAACCAGGTATGTTTAGTGTTTTAATGCTGGACTAACAGGGCTGTTCCTTCACTGGCTCTATGCTGTTGTAGTGCTTGACTCATTGCTGGTATTGTGGCATGTTGGAGGCCTTTTCAGAGCTCAGTAGGCTGCATCCCGGCTCTATCGGAGGGTAAATGACACCCAGCCAAGACATTCCTGCAGCCTAAATGTGACCTTTGTTTTCCTGAGCAGACACAGTGGGGCATATGTGCTATTGAGGGAAAACATATGGCTGGCAGATGTGTCTTCAGAGAGGGTGGCAGTTTGAATACAGTCAGACATACGGGACAAATATACACATGCACACAGTGACCAAACTGAAGTGAGAATCACTCTTAAGAAGTAAATTGATAGTGGCTCAACAGGTTATACTTAAAACTGCATAAACATTGAAGCTTAAACACAGCAGCAGACATATAAGAAGAAGTGTTGTTTTACAGATAAGTGGATGATTCAAGGTGTTAACTGCTTTTGAGACTGAATAATAATTATAGTTTTCACCATAATTTACAATACTTTTACAATAATAGTGTGGAACAGGCTGATGAAATAAGCACTCCCTGTTGTGCAGTTGTCTATGAATGAGTTTATATACATACGGGTGTTACTGTACACTCTCAAATATGACTTGGACCCGTGGGGAGATGTTGGAGCAGCAGATGCAGCACCCGGTGTGGACCAGTCAGTTTATAGGAATGTCAGGAATGCACTGGGCTGAGACAGAGACTCTGAGAAGAAGAGGAAGAGAGAGAGAGGAAGAGAGAGAGAGAGAGAGAGAGAGATCAGGCTGGGCCAGTGATGACCACAGCCCCATTGGGGAAGGGCAGATTTACGACCAACCAGACCCAGCGGTTGATTTTGGAAGGGACAGTGTAGGCCGCCTTCAGTAGCTCTGTCCACCTCTGCCTGACCTCTACCAACAGATGGGGGCAGGAGGAGGAGGAGGGGAAGGAAAACTGGTGAGACAGTCTCTCTAAAGCCTTTAAGGATGATCATGGCTCCAGGAATCCGAACTTCAGTGTATTTTGATGTTTTCTTTTAAACATCAAAATATGCAAAATTAACTTTTTAATGTTTTTTCAAGATGAATGTGTCTCCGGTGTGCCTAGAGATGGCCAAACTATGAGAAAAGACCTTCCTCTCACTTTTTCTCCTGCTCCATCTTACAGTAAACGTGTGTGAAAACGCTCAGTTTAGATTTGGCTCCCCTTATGATGTCATATGTCATAAGAAAATATTTTTTTTGGCAGACCTGCCACTGATGGTCACTGGGACAAATTTTAAGCTTGACCCTGCTTTACTGTATTAACTTCTCATATGGTTTAGAATTTACATTTGCTCTCAGTCAAATTATATGATGATGACATCAAAACATCCATCCATCTATCCATCCATCCATCCATTATCTACACCGCTTATCCGTCAGGGTCGCGGGGGTGCTGGAGCCAATCCCAGCTGACTTCGGGCAAGAGGCGGGGTACACCCTGGACTGGTCGCCAGCCAATCACAGGGCCAACACATAGAGACAGACAACCACTCACGCTCACACTCACACCTGTGGGCGATTTCAGAGTCACCAATTAACCTAACCTGCATGTCTTTGGATTGTGGGAGGAAGCCGGCGTACCCGGAGAAAACCCACGCAAGCACGGGGAGAACATGCAAACTCCGACATCAAAACAACTAAACAAAGGGAATTCAATGACCCATCATCATTATGTCATTATAAGGTGACAATATGAAAGGGGTCACTTGTAATGATGAACCTGTGGAGCGTTATGACCCAAAATCTGCAGTTCTCATCAGCTTGACAGCTTTAAAGTGAGTCTCAGCTCATTGTCTGGTCTGCAACTTTGCTGTTCTGGTTTGCTCTCACTGACCTCATAGAGTCATTTTCCACAAAAAAGCTCTAAAAGCCCACTGTCCTCTATCAGCTCAGCCGCAAACAGCAGAGGGACAGTTAGCGACTAGCCGGGGAACATAATGAAGCATTTAGCAGCTACTGAGTCAGAATTTCCCTCAGGAGTTTGCAAAAACCAAAATCAGAGGTGAAGGACTATGAATTTTAGGCTTAAATTTGCCAGGTGGACAGAGACATAACTCCAGATGAATTATGATGCTGCTGTGTAACTGTTTGCTAACAAGTTCGCTATATCAACTTAAAAGGTGATGATATGTTTCAGATACAACTTGTTTCACTTGGCCCCAAGTGGTCAAAATAATAATAATATCAGTTATTGCAGATTTAAGCTAGAAATACAGAATTAAAGATTTGAGCTCAGAGAAACCTTAGACACACACACACACACAATTCAGACAGATCAATCACAATTCTGTTGCAGGGAGTGTGGAAATGTCACAGAATCTGAAGCAGAGACTTAACCTACATTCACGAGCAACAAAAAACATCATAATTTGTGAGTTTATTTCTGATATTTCTAAGTAGCACAACCCAGCAGTATCCCCTGACCTCTGGAACACTCTGACTTTGCTGCTGCTGCAGTCGGTCACTTTTCATGCCCTTAAGAAATTTTTGTAGAATCAGATTTCCCCCAGACAAGTCTGTGACTGCAGGCAGTGTGATAAACAACATCAAACTGTGGACCAGTGGGTGACGGTATAATGTTCCTACTGACTTTCCTCTAGCCTTGGCTGGCACAAGTTCTCTGTCTGTGCTACTTTCATTGGATATCATGATCTCATTGCTGTGTGACTGAGTCTCCTCTCTGATCTCATGGGTGTGTTGGAGGGTATTTTTGATGGGGCCCTTCCCCAAGCACTCACACTAGGAGTGGCAGGGCATCTGATACGTGAACATGAAGCAAAGCCTCTCTGACAGCCCATTAATGAAGCTGTTTAATGCTTGCAGTACATGTATGGGTAATTTTGAATGGGAATACTGACATATTGATAAAATAGTTTGAACTTTGCTCTGTTTCTGGTAGAGTATTTTCTTAATCTTCATTAAACTAAAACTTCATAGAAACTAAAAAGAATTGTTGATTTATCCTGCCAAACATGTACGTATGCATTTTCACAGAACTCTCATTTCGCCGTCTTTCATTCTCGTACTTGACTTGACAATTGCTGTCATTTTCAGGTTGATCAAGTTTGACAACAACTTGGGCCCAGCTAAGGCTTACAAATCCATCAAAAAGAGTTTAAAAAGTGTCTGGCTATCAAAGTGAAAAGATGGTCTGTTTTTCTGAATTCATGAAAAATTCTCATTCATCTGTGGAGACATGCTCACGCATCTGTGTCTGGTGCTTTGAAAATCCCTATTGGATTGGATACACAATGTACATCTTACTGTACACTGAGTGAAGTTTCCTGAGGATAAATTGCTGGGAACTGGAATAACTTGCTGTAATGTGAGGAACTCGATACAGGCAACTTAATGTTCATTTGAGGTCAAGTACTGTGAGGAGTTTGACAAAGCTCTCTGTTCGTCTTTTCAAGAGTTTGATTGCGAGGAAATGTGGAACACTTTCTTAATCCCTGGGGAATTAAAGAAATATGCATTTAGGGGCTCAAACAATCGGCCGGCGAGTGCACCTCCCGATAAACACTAAACGGTTGAGGAGTTACAGCCCTGAAAGGAAAATAAGATTGAGACGGAATGAATGCTGCAACTGGGGCTGAGGTTAGTGTGTGTGTGTGTGTGTGTCTGTCTAGGTGTGTGACTGTGTATAAACTAGAGTAGACGGCATTTAAGAGAGGGGTTTAGTCCACAAAAGCCTCACACAAAGGCAGTTCTACAGCTGTGTGTGTGTGTGTGTGTGTGTGTGTGTGTGTGTGTGTGTGTGTGTGTGTGTGTTTCAGGGGAACTTTACAGGGACTCGTATCGACCACTTTTTCCTCTCTGCTCTTCCAAGACAACACTGATTCATTCACTGATTTACAATTAATCTCACTGTTGTATAATGTGAATTTTTTTAGCTGATCACAAAATCAATTTTTTTGCAAAAAAAGTGTCAGATTGAAGGAAAAAAATGCTCTTGAACGCCCCATTTTTGGCTGCAGGGATGTGGGTCACACCTTTACAAAACCTTTTGCCACGGTGAAGCACACATTAACAGTTCCATCAGGTACAGATGCACAATATGAGTTTAAGCTATTTAATGGATAATTAGCACAACGTGGCGTCGCCATCATTCCTATTATTAACAATAATAATGTATTCATCAATGTGTTTGCATGGATCTGAAAACACAGCAGTGTAACTAAAAAGTCTGGCAGGGCAGGAAGCACGTGTAATCAGACAATCAAAGGCAAACTGTCCTTTGTAAATATCTATACATTTACTTATACTTATTTACACACTGCTGAGTGTGTGCACCTTTTTCCATGCAATGATCCATCCAACATTTTGGTTGCACTCATTTTCAATTATAACCTCTCTAATGGTTTCTTCATGTAACTGTGTTGCTGTGTTTCTAGATCTGCTACGTCTATCTAGATCCAAACTATGAAACCAAGAGTTATCTAAATAACCATGACTTAATATTTAAGCCTCCATCCAAAATGCAATAGGATAACTAAAACATAAGAGCAAACATTTTGTTTGATTAGAGAGTCATCAAGAAAACAGTTGCAACACAAATGCTTTCAAAAAGCATTAAGCGGAAACTTCTGTCTGCAAGGACCGGCCAGTTCACATGAGCACTGGGAAGAAACGGTGTTTTGCATTCCGCACAAAATCTGATCACTTTTATTGCCTGACAAAATGTCTGATGGATGTTCAGCCAAGCTTCAGGTTTCCTCTTTTCACCATGTGGGGTCACTTGATTGGACGGTTTGTGGAGTGTTGTGAGGTCTGGCTGGAGCGTCACTATGTAAGGGAAAATCTGACGAGTTTGTACCAGGTTGTATGTCGTGACTGATCTGTGTGTTAATTCACATGGAGATGCGGTGCGAAGGGAAAAATGGCCGTGTTTAAGAGGTGGTGCAAAGTCTAGCAAACTTTTGTATGACTGGTGTGTGTGTGTGTGTGTGTGTGTGTGTGTGTGTTTGCGAATGTGTGGGGGGCCTGTGTGGGAGCGTGACAGATCTCCTTTGAGTGCAAGAGTTGTGTGATTCGCTCTGTGGTTGATCTTCCCTTTTATTAATACCTATTTGTAAATGTGCTGTTCCCAACTAGTTATTTTCATTTTTGATTAATCTACTGATTATTTCTGATATTAGTGTATTTTTTGTTCCTCAAGTGTCCATAAAAAATGGGAAAATGCCCACAATAATATCCTTGAGCACAATGTGACTGTTCAACAAGTGTAAACCTTGTAAGTATTCAGTTGATAATGATATGAAACAAACAAACACTTACTAGCTTCAACCAGCAAATATAGCAGTTTTGCTCAAAAAATAACTTAAATGATCAGATTGTGTGTCAATTAACAAATTGTTTCAGCGCTGTGTCTGCAAAAGTGTGTTCACTGCTTGTGTAATAGCTACTATTTTAAATACAGTCCAGCTTACTCTGTATGCACAAAACAGTAATACAGAGCCACATTTCAAAACGTCAAAACTACATTTACAATGAAAACCCAGAACATCCGATTCCTGAATAACCCTCCGGAAATCTTACATATATAACTGTGCTTTACATGCGTATTTGTGTGTCTTGTGTCATTTGACAATTTTAGTCATTGATCTAATGTAGTTTTAGAGGGTGAAAGAAGCCACATGACCGTTGCCCTCCACTGTAACCGGAGATTCTGGATGTTGGGGGGCGGCGGAGGAACAAGCCCAAGATTTACTGCAGGCGTAAAGGCATATTCCATAAACATTGACACACACACCAGCTGCCTGGCTGCCTCACCAGACTGGGCCCCCTTTGGTCACTGGCCTGTGCCGTGTCTGTCCTGAGTCCGGTCCGAGGATCGCATGGCCGCAGCCTCCACCTGCTCTGCCGATGTGACCTGTCTGTCAGCTACGTCAGGGCACAGACACACACTCTCTGTAGAGATTCGAGCTCAGTGTACACTCAGGGGGTCAGGTTGAGACTGATGCAGGCTCTCACACAGACAGATGTATATACTTAGTGATACACTTACACTTGACGTTTGTGGCGCTGACACACTTGACAGCCTTGACTTTTGTTTTTGGCGCGTGTGTTTGTGCACTCTGCAAATTCTTCCAAATATATTTACACACAGATATGAATACAAACACATTTGAAGCAGTTAATTTAGCTAATTATATAGTGACTAAGTAAACTAAGTATAAATATGTGCACAGAAACATATGGCACACATACATTTCCTCTGTCCACCCTCGATGTTGCGTCGCCTTGTTTAATCTCTTCAGACCTCAAGTTTCTCCAGTGTTTCATGATTTTTATTTTTGCATGATTATGGGGAGGTAGTGTGGTGTATTAAAACGCTCCTTTTAATAAAACAATATTTGGATTTTGTAAGATGTCATTGAGACAAATGAGCAGTTTTACAGAAACGTATCATAAATAATGATAATTAACAGAACAAATCCCACTTACTTTTCCAATTTGTACATGTTTTGATCTAAATTAAAACTATGGACAAAGTTGTTATCTCCCTCTCAATTTTCCCTGTTATTTCTTACATGGCTATTTACAGTAAGATAAGTGGAAGCTAAAGTTTTGCACATTGTGTTATTTTTCTCCTCTAAACTTTCCAGTATTTCATGTATTAATTTTTTCATGCCTTTCTTTAAAGTCTGCCCAAATTTAAAGGAAAATGCAATAAAATAATTTCATGTCAAATTAATTTGAAATGACTTTAAGCTTGAAGGTAGTTGAACTGTGGCTGAAACCGCTGCAACATTTCCAGTAAGTGGACCTTGTGCTAGTTTTGCTTAGACTGAAATGGTGTTGTCTTCTGATCCCTTACAGGACGAAACGAGTTGATTGCACGGTACATCAAACTTCGCACAGGGAAGACACGGACCAGGAAGCAGGTAAGCTCTCTGCAAATGTCATTTAAAGCAGGCCCTATTTTTGAACCCCTCCAGAAAGTCCTCACCCGCTGAGTGATGCCCCAACAGCCTGGGTACCCCCTCCAACTTCTCACTCCCTCCTACATGGAGGGCTGGAGATGTCGATTGATTTAGGGCCACGACCCAATGCACAGATGCTATAGGATCATGTGTCGGTGTTGTTTCTTCACCACCTCTTGGATCTGGTGCTTGTTAGAAGGGAAAGAAGCTGGGGAATATGGTGATCTGGATGGGAGACTGAGGCGGGACAGACGAGGGATTTGGAACTCTATCCTCACTATGGTATTTGATATGGAAGGGCTGATGTATGGGTAGTGATGGATGTGGAGAGAAAGGGTCCCTGCTAAGTCATCTGGCAGAGTCGATGTGGGAATGAAAAGAGATGAGTGGAGATGAGAGGAGAAGGGGGGGTAGTGACGGATTAGAGGTGGATTGTGGGACAGGTTGGAGGGATAGAGGGACACCTACTGGTCCAACAGCAGTAAACTGATTGACTGCTGTGTTACAGAAAATGTCACAGAGCATAAAATGCCCTTTTTTCTGTATTTGTAATGCCTATTTAATCCATACCATCTATAGATGTTTTTTTAGGTGGGGGTATGCATTGTAATAATAAGAACACTGAATTACAAAATGAAAACAATTCAATAATATTTTAGTTTTTATATCTCAAACCAGTGTAGTAGTGGTTGGCTCACACTGGCTAAAGAAGCAAGAAGCTGCCTTAACCCCAAAAGAAACCAAACTGTTAAAAAGGGATTTGTGTTTTTCACAGATTTCAGTCTCCAGAGATGTTTTGCTTGGCAAGATTATTTCAGATTGTTTTTTTTTTTGTCCTGCTTTATTTTACCGTACATTTGTCTGTGGAGAAGCATCATGGTCACTGGGGACCAATGTGCCTTGGGTGAGAGGCAGGGTACGTCGTGTTCACACAATTTAGAGTCTCCACTTCACCTGCATGTGCACTGTGGAAGGAAATAGAAGTATCTGGAGGAAATCCATGTGAACACAAAGGGTCAAAGCCCTCGACTGGCCAGGTCAGGTTTGATCCCAGGATGTTCTTACTGTGAGGCAACAGTTTTAACCACTAAGGCAGCCATTTTGACTGGAAACATGCCACATAAATGCACTGCTTGACTCTGCTGCGATGTCTGTGGTCTGTTTTACAGGTATCGAGTCACATCCAGGTTCTAGCTCGACGGAAGGCCAGAGAGATCCAGGTGAAGCTGAAGGTACGCTACGTGAGTCAACTTCTACCCTTTTTTTTTTTATATTCAATGAATGTTGTTGCTTTTGTTTAATGCACAAAAATCTCCTGCACAGATTTTGCTAAACAGCTTTGCTCTGTGCTCACTGCCAGAGGAAAAAATAGGCACCGCTGAGTTAAGGGTGTGATTAGTATGTCACCAGCATGTTGCAATTTGTTTTATTTTATTTGACACACACTGGTTTTTTGATTATAATCAAACCCTGGTACCTGCATTCAGCTTAGGTCATTGTCATGATTATAATCAAGTAAGCAGCAGATGGAAAAGAGGCTGAAAAAAAAATTACCCTATATTATTCCCTTTTATAATGAAGTTTCATGTTTTGTTAAAGGTGTTCCAATATCCACGGCCCCTGCGCTGCCATGTATTCACATTCCATTAACACAACAGCACAAACGATTGGCTGTTTTAATTCTCCCTTCTAATTGATGCTAGTTTTAAATGGGATGCTGACACATTTCGATGAAATGTGAACATATTCCAGAAAGCCTGAGGCTTAGAGTTATGAACGAGGTGAACCAAATGCAATTGTCAGGGAACAAATTAATCCCTGCATTATTCTTCCAGGTATTATATTTTATAAGTACCTCAGTAAAAGTTTTCCTGTGTGGTACGCTGAGAGCTTACACATCCCTGTCCCCCCAGTACTTTCTCAGTTTACATTTCTCATCCGCATACACCCACATATTCGCAGTCACAGCAGGCAACAGGACTCTCCCTCACTCTGGACGGCAGCCATGAGGGTTCAGCTGGCAGGGCCCGGCATCGGTCACAGGGTTGGCCCCTGTGACAGGCCTTTTTAAATACGTCTTTGGTGTAACTGAGATCCCTACCACATGTACCCCCCATATTTCAGCTATGCCCTTGTGTTAGCCAGTTCTGGGAAAAAGAATGCACCGTGTAGTCTTGCCCATTAGGGCTGGGTGGAAAGTAGTCCTCTGTGATTTGGAAACTGCTGAAGGAGTGGATTCAAAAACAAAAGGTGTCTCATTTTACAACATAGCACAGGAAAAGACGTTTTTGTAGCTATCGAACTATGTCAAACGTTTTAGTGGCATTACCATTCAGCAATTTTGATACAATTATTAGTATATTAAGATATTACCCTTTTGCCTGCCTTGTCTTCCACTATGACCTCCAACAGAAGCAAGTTGTCATCACTGGCTTGCCCCTGCCAAAGCAATAAACTTAACTCTTGACCCAAAGGCCCTTGACTGTAATATTACCTTCTCTTCAGCTCTCTGCCTGGCAGAGATTCACTGATGATGCAAACTGGCCTTGGCCCTTCATTTCCCCTTTTAGGGCTCTGCTTGTGTTACGAGGGAAGCGGGGCACCGACTGAAATGGAGTCTGACGAGTGCTCTCCCTTTTCGAAACTGTCTGTCTCACTCTCGCTGTCTGTCCCTCTCCGTAGGACCAGGCTGCCAAAGACAAGGCCCTGCAGAGTATGGCCACCATGTCCTCAGCTCAGATCATCTCACCCACCGCTTTCCAGAACAAGATGGCTCTCCAAGGCCTGTCTAGGCCGGCTTATCCAACTGCTGGTGGAGTGAGTCCCCAACCAATGTCCCCTATATCATCTTTTTCAGATGAACCTGAAAGGTTGAACAGTTGCCATATTTATTAAAAATACGTTTGACTTTATCCCAGAATCTTTGCTTTGCTGATTGTGGTCCATTAAAATGATACATATCCATTACTTCGCTGGATATTAGTTAGTTTTATCTTATGACTGCTGGTCCCCTTTGTAAGTACAGCTTATCTGACTTCTACATACTTGAGACTGCTTCCTCTTGCACATTACAGATTTATGAACCTATAGTTTGGCTCAAATGATTTAACCTCTTTAGAACTTTTGTTCTAAATGTGTTGTTAAATGACTTAATCTATTGTTCAACTATTTTTTAAAGGAGTTGGAAGTATTGTGTGTAATATAGTTTGCACTCTTTTGTTTTTCCCAGTTTTGGCATGGGACACTTCCAGGACAGCCAGCCGGGCACGAGGAGTGAGTAGCCACTCTTTCTTCTCTGCAGTGCTATACTATCCATCAGTAATTTCTCATGTGATCCATTTAAACCATCAAATAAATTTCAGAGACTGAGTCTCAGAACACATTAATACATATCAGTGCAATTATAAAGAAAAGTCTTCAGCTGTCTGACATTCAGCATACCACTCTGCCCCTTGCGTCTGTAGAGGTCAGGCAGTCCAATTAGTAAGTGAGGTGGGGTCATGAGGCCGAGACGGTGCATAACATGCCTCTCCCTCTCTTGTCTGTCTCGTCTCTCCAGCATTAAGCCCTTCTCCCAGCAGAGTTACGCCATGCAAGCGTCGGGCCCGGCCCCCATAACAGGTGGGTGCTCTTTCTCCTCTGCTGTGTTGACAGAGGGCTGTCATGCCAGCAAAGTGATGAGACAACCCGGCTCGTGATAAAGAGCTTGCACAAAGCTCAGAGAAATTGCTGAAATATCGCTGCATTTTCTTTTTGTTTTTTCTTAAGTTGTCGCACTCAAATCACGCATTTACCCACTCATTGCTCTCTCGTCTGCAGGTTATGAAAGCACGGCAGGGCTATCAATGTCTCCCGGTGCCCCCCCTTGGCAGGGTAGAAGTATTGCCAGTTCCAAGCTGCGAATGCTTGAGTTCTCCTCCTTCCTTGAGCAACCACAGGACCCTGAGACTGTAAGTAGACATCTATACTCCAAAAGTCTCATTCAGATTCATTCAAGTCAGATCTTTTTGCTTTTTTCCCCACAGTTTGCTCAAAACTGCTAAGTCACCTGAAAAAAAGGATTTCACACAACACAGACTATTGTGCTTGTTTGTGGGCAACAAGACGCAATATTACTAAATGACTGTTTAGCCTCTCTCCATTGCTAATTATTGACATTGTATAGTTCAGTGCATTGCTAGATAGGGAATAAACATTTGTTGTTACAGAAAAATACTTTTCACAGAGCTGTTTGACATAAAACAGATGAAGAGTCTTGTAGCTAGCAAGATCAGTGATTCAAATATTTGTCTTATACACAGACAACAAGTTGCGCTATACAATGAAATAATAGCCAACATCATGAAAATAACAATAATACCAAAAGGAAACATTCTCTAACAGACAGTCTAAGGATGTCACAGATGTCTTGGAAGAGACTGGATATTGCGGATCAAATCATAATTAGTATAAACACATAAAGAACTTACACACCAGCATCTCACATGATGATGAATGGTGCAAGTAGGAAGAAAAGGGTGGGACCCTTGAGACAGGTGATGAGTTATTCCAATAAATATGATTCAGTGGAACAGCAGGCCCAATGTGACAGATGGCCTGGAGTGCCTAACAGTGCACTTGTCATTTTTGGCTCTGTTCATTTCCTGATATGCACTTTTGTCTCTCCAGTTTAACAAGCACCTGTTTGTGCACATCGGTCAGTCCAACCCGAGCTACAGCGACCCCTATCTGGAGTCGGTGGACATCAGGCAGATCTACGACAAGTTCCCAGAGAAGAAAGGAGGCCTGAAGGAGCTGTTTGACAAAGGGCCACACAATGCTTTCTTTCTCGTCAAGTTCTGGGTAAAACATTTTTGTCCTTTTTTGAAAAACTATTTCAGAAAAATTGAGTTCCGTCCGGTCCAGTCCGATTCTTCTCGTTCAGTTTTATTTTCATCTAGTTCCTCTAAGTACATTCGAATTGTTTTCAATTAATCTCAATTGATAAATCACCAATTTAAATCAAAGCTCATAAAAATGGGTTTAAAGCTCAGTCTGATACTCTGTGTGGTATGCTTCATACATCAAAGCATGTAATCTTCCCTAAGTCATGAAGGTGAAGTGAGAGCACAGTGAATACTCTTGTTAATGTTTTGTAGCACCTGTTGGCTGTTAATGGCCTAGCGGTGTTAACTGTGTTGAGATAGCTTAAGCATCGGAGTTAAAGGAACTCAAGTGCGATTTAAAGCTAAAATGAATGGAAAGTTATTGCTCCCATGACCTGGTTGTTGGTTTATATGCCGGCAAAGAAAGCATTGCTGCGCAGCATGCATCAGGCGTGGCTGTATTTGTATGTGTCTGTGATATGTGTGTGTGTGTGTGTGTGATTGCAGCAGCCTTGGGGAGAGTGGCAGGCCTGATCTTTCACTAGGGGAAATGTGAGCCCAGGCACCTGTCTCTGCGCTATTACACCGAGTCCCACCCTCATGCCCCCCCCCCGACCCATACACTTATTTATAGATAAGCCAGCCCCAAAACATACACGCACACACAGACAAACATATGACACCCAACTCACCATTACATCCTGAGAGATTACAGAGTAGCGCATGATGACACAGTCAACTTAAGATACAGACCAAGAAATGAAGGCAGATTGAGGAGAATTGGGGGAATACCAAAACCTTATGAACTGCCAATAACAAAACATTTCTATTGTTTATTCTGTTCATATTAAATGGCAAAGACCCAAACATGGGTAACAGGTAAAACTGCATAAGTTTTGAGTACAGCGCTGCCACACAAATATCCTGCAAAGATGTTCCACTGAACAAGCTGTCAGTGCTGCCATATTTGTTTGTAAGTGCATAAAAAGAGTCAATGCACAGTTTCTGGATACATCTACTGCTGCAGTATGCACGCAGGTAAACACATTGAGAACAATATAAATGTTTCATTTTACTATGAGAGGAGGACAGACTGCACCAACCTGAGCCTTGGCCCAAGTAAACTCATAAATGTTTTAAAGTATAAAGGAGATGTGCGGTGTGACTCTGAGTCATGAGAGCCTTAAGAGGTTGTCTGAGGCTAGGCATGCCTGTCATGCTCTTCGTCTACTATAGCCTCCCCTCTCCGATACTGGGGGGCTGGCAGGGCTGTTTCAGTAGCACCTGAGTCGTTCATGTACCACAGAGCTGTTGTGCATGCCAGAAGAACCAGACATGTCCAGTCCACGGGATGAGCTGTTGGTACCGGAGAAAACCACAGTGAACAATGGCTCTCCTGCCCTGGTGTTTCAGTGTCCAGATCAATGTGCACCTGCCACAACAGAGTCCAAATCTGATACAGCCCTGGAGAGCAGTCTCCATGGTGGATTACATTTAAAGTCAGTTTGCAGGTCCCAAATATATAGCGCTCTCAGGGAGAAGATGTGGGAAACCATTGTAGTTTCTCTGCAACCTTAACCCTTTCATGCATAGAGGTCACTACAATGTACAGCTATTGCATCATCTCATGCGCTGCTACCCAGTGGGAAGCCATTGCAAGTGAAAAAAAAAAAGAGTCAAACCAAGAAGGTCGACAGACAGCCAGAAACACCAAGTTGCTAATTTTTTTTCTGTTCCAACCTTCTATAAAAAGAAACCCTTGCAGGTAAGAAAAATATGGCGACATCAAGTAGCACCCAAGGAGACATGCAATTGCTAAATTTTCCAAGTATTGATTTTATATTGGGAGGAAATTATGATTAATCACATGTCCACTGGTACATCATGCAGCACTAGCTATATTTCAACTACTGGACATGTAAATATATCTTTATAAAATACGGGTTGAAAAAAAATAAAGTTCAAACCTTGTTTTTCATGCCTAAAGATGAATTAAAAAATCCTGACTGAGGTTATCATAATTCATGCATGAAAGGGTTAACAAGACATGTAGGTCCCCTAACTACTGTGGTCTGGTGCACGTCTACAGAGTTGATGCTGATGGTGCAGGAACACGTTGCCGCCTCAGTGAAGAATGATATCAAGTCATCATCTTAACAGCTGTGAGACATATATAAAATACAAAACATGCATAAAATGTGATTGCCATCATCCTCTGATCCACTTTTGTCAAAACTGTGTTGCAGTGAGCCTACTGGTGATTTGCAAAGCAGATATATAATATAGCTTTAAGTACTACGGTTTGGAGGAGCCGAAGACCGTGAATGTCAAGTTCAAAGTGCCGCCTTGTAGTCGCATGCCACCAGATAGCTTTATATGTATGACATTACCCTCCTCACATGTTTGACTGCCACATTATTTATTGTGGAGAGATAAAAGACATTGGCGAGTGACACCATTTTGGAAGTGGTCTTCTCCAGTCCTTGGAAAGAGCAGCTGGTCAAGCCGTGGCATTTGATTCAGGGGTGAGTGGAAGGAGGGGGATGAGCACCCCTGCCATACATCATAAAGAAAAATGGCACGAGACGGCAATAAAGAGATAGAGCAAGCGATAGAAATAGGGACACAGACAGCGTGAACAAGAGATAGGGATGGCAGAAGAAATGGTGGGTGGCGTGTAACCAACAAGTCATTTGTCAGTGAAATATTACTCTCTTGATTCATGTCAGAGCCTGGTGGAGTCAACAGTTATGACATGTGCAACTCGCCGCTAGAGGAAAACAAGCTCATAACACTGTCCCCTCTCAATGTGTTCATCTTATCGTATCCCAAGGGGGGGTCCTCCAATTCTCAAGGCATCCATGACAGAACACAGAAATGCTGCGAAACAGCTGGGCATTTCAACACCCACACTGGGTGGGTGGGTGGGTGGGGGGGGGCAAAGATGCTCCTGGCCAAGAAAATAAGCAAAATGAAATCCTTAACGCATCTGAAAATACAATAACTTTATTTACGCCATTGTAAAAGATGGGAAGAGCCTATTTGATGTTGCCGTAGTGACACATCCACGTGGTAGGTCATGACTCGGGGGGGTGCTGAGGCGCACGTTGGCATGGTGACGGTGACAGGCGGCTGGTCCACCTCCAAAGCTATGGCATTCTAGATTGAATTTCCAGCAAAACCCCCTGTCGGCCGCTGGCTGCCCTGCCCCTCTCCCCACCTTCCTTCTCACCCCTCAGTGCCTGTGGCCCTGTCCTAACGGATTGTCTCACGCCTTTGAAGTGCCGAGGGAATCCGATTTGAGCTGGCTCTGCTAAATTGTTACACAGCCAGCCTGCCCACCGTGATCTAATCAGCCAATTGCACGCTGCTGATTGTAATTGGATGAATTCCCTCGCAGGCTGTTAGGGAAGTAGGGAATGGCTGTTTGGGGAGGGTCACTAGGCCCCAGGGATGAAGACAAATAGAGGAATTACATGAGCCAGAGATGAAGATGAACAGGGTGATGAAGAGATGAGAGGAGGCTGAGCGTTGTCTCAATGGCCCATTAGGAGGCAAGAGCCCGACAGGGGAAAAGGTAAAACAGCCCAGCTGTCTAACGGAAGAGATGGCACCCCAGTCTGATCCCAAATCAGATTATACTGGCCTCAATTTAAACTTAAACTAGTGGGAGGATCAGAGAAGGGTGAATCTGCACCTATATGAGGATGAAGAAACTGTGCCGTGCCTTTGAAGTGAACCCGTGAGGTCATCTTTTTGACATAGAAAGCTTGATACACAAGTTTGTGGCATTGGATTGGCTTCAGTTGTTGCTAGGTGACCGACAACGAAACAGATGTTGCCTTGTTTCTTTGTTGGAAAAATGGTGAAGGACTCTGTTTACTGGATTTGAGTTTCATGTTTAGGAACAAAATTGAGTACAGAATAGTGAAAAGTGACCATGGGCAAAACATTGGCTCCAGCATTTTTTTAAAAATGTCTACATATGTCTTGTGAACACATCTCTGTCCAAATAGATCCTTCTCTTGAAGCGCTTGAATGCACCGTAGATCGAATATCAAAATCATCTTCTGTATTGTCGTCACGACAGAGCAAGCACAAAAAGATACACACAGTGTCTTGGGAATCTTGAGGCTGGATTTGACAGCGTTCTGCTGGGTTAACAAGGATCTGACCATTGGATGCCTCTTGGCTTTACAGAGAATCATTCTCGAGCTTTGTTGAGCCATAACACTCTTGGTGATGTCTCTCTCAGACCGACACACAGATCCATATCTGTGAGTACCTCCAGATTTTAGCTGCTCATTGTGGAGCAGGGTAATGTGTGAGAACACATGTCTCCAGTTAAGGAAGGGCAATCCTCATACATGCTCATCGCTTATACAGCACCAGGCTGTAATCATTAGTCAGACTGACACGTGTACAGTCCAGTGATGTTGAAAACGTTATCCGTTTCTTCCCTCCAGGCGGACCTCAGTGTAAACCTGCAGGATGACAGCAGCTTCTTCTATGGTGTTTCCAGTCAGTATGAGAGCTCTGAGAACATGATCATCACCTCGTCCACCAAAGTCTGCTCCTTTGGCAAGCAGGTGGTGGAGAAAGTGGAGGTGAGACAAGAATACTGAGAGCATGCATTTATTTGTAAACTTAAATTATAGCACGCCAGTAGTCAAGCACTTACTATGCAGTTACTATGAAACATTACTCATTTTGCATTAACTCAGCCCTCGAACCATTTCTTATAATTTTATAAGCAATCCTGCTTGTGTTTGCAGCCAACAGGCAGCAGCATTTCAGTACATGGAAGCTTGTACAATGACTTAATCTGTTCTTTGAAGGGCAACATTTTCACCGGGGACAGGGGGGTGTCACCTTACTTTTCAAAAGTCTCTCCTACTTTTACAGTGGAAGAGAAGCGTCTAATGAAAATACACCGTTATTGTTTGCCCACCATTTTACCTAGGTCTTATAAAGACCAACTGCATGCTAGATTTTCAATGGAAGAAAAGCCCTGCACTGGCTTCTAACAGCCTGACCGCACCCAACATCACAGAAAATCCAATGTTATGAGATATTACAGTCGCTACAATTACCAACAGTAAACTGCTGTGTATATGTGTCTACAATTCAAGGAGGTTGCATCACTGATTGCTCAATCGATGGGTGATATTTCGACATTAAAAGGTCATGACCACGTCGAAAACCACTATTATCACTCAGAGGAGTGAATAACTGCTACTGGTGGAGATGGATTCCAGTCACTTACCACCTATCTGTGGTCAGGAAACTGACGTTTCACAAATCTCCCCAACGTGACTAACTGTTATGCTTCCCGCTAACTAGACACAATAGTGGCCCTCCCCCCACACACTGCTGATGGATTGTACAATATAAACACACACACACATATCCCTAGGTAGAGCCATCTGCCTCAGTAGGCCACATGATGATATCTAATGGCTTCATCATTTGATTATGGTTGTCACGAGAAATATGTTTATTGTCATATCTGACATGCTATATGCTGCATTAGGTATATTATATTACACATATTACAGCTTATCACATAGATGTTCATATCCAATGTATCTAATTGAGTTTAAGTGGAATATGTATCCCCATTTTTACAGCAGATTTCACATTTTGTCCTTTTATGCGTTTTAAATTCTCTTTACACATGGTATATGTTCTCATATATCAGACTGCATACTTTTATTGTTTAATGTATCTGTTTTCCCCCAGACGGAGTATGCACGTTTTGAGAATGGGCGCTACGTGTTTCGAATCCACCGTTCCCCTTTATGTGAATACATGATCAACTTCATCCACAAGCTTAAACACCTGCCTGAGAAGTACATGATGAACAGCGTGCTGGAGAACTTCACTATCCTACAGGTACCCACAGAACTCAGGGGTTATACAGCACGTGTGTGTGTCTGTGTGTGTGTGTACAGAGGATGGATATATCAGTGCTGCAGTCTGTATGCAGGCATGGTACTCTTTCAGTGCCCATATAAGATATACAGGTATTCTGTTAACTATTAAAGATATTGTTTGGACGATACACATATTCTCTTTCATCCTGAGTTGGATGAGAAGATCGATTCCCCTCTTGCACTTTCAAGCGAGATGCTGGTTAGCTTAGCTTAGCATAAAGATTGGAAATGGGGAAACGGCAACTGGCAGAGACTCTGATTGGGGTAAAAACATTCACATCAGCCTTGAACGGCAGCGCTGATATCTCCCACCTGACAAAAAGGAGTAATATTAAGGAGCTATATGCTGATTGTATCACCTGTTCACAAATATGTAACAATAAAGAAAAATGTATTTACCTTTATGCTAAGCTAAGCTAACTTGCTGCTGGTGGCAGCTTGTATCTCTTCATCTAACTCGCGAATAAGCATATTTCCCAAAATGCAAAGCTTTTGCATTAAAAGCTATTTCAGAAGCTTTAACAATAGATGCCAGTATAGTATACAAATCGAGGAATGTCAGCGCTTTGTCCCATTCACTGGGTTGTAGCCCTGCAGACTGCATTAGTTCTATTGCTATAGCCCTGCTCAGACAATATTGCTTAAGGTGTGGATATAAAGAGGTATAAGCAGATCATTCGGACTTAAGATGAATTTAGATGTGGATCATTGTCCTCAACACATTCATGCTTTGAAACACACTTTTCGGCCATCATTCATGCAGTCACATTCATACCAGTCGGAGGCGGTAAAGCACACGGCCACATGGACGCTCAGTGTGTGTACGGATACTTTCTTTCAATTTCAAAGTGCTTTTTGCCGACATCCCACTGGGTGTGAAAAAGGGAAAAGTGTTTCTAAATGAATACGGAAGTGCTGTGATATTTCCAATGTGTAACTGTGACAGACCATTAACAGCTGGTAGAAAGTTTTCACTGCCTATGAACAGCATTTTTTTAAAAACATTTTGCCCATTCCACTGAAAGTTGGACTTCTGTGAATGAGCCGGTGTGCTCCTTGGAGAGCAGACACAGAGAGGGAAGTGAACAGAGTGGAGTGTATCACCATGGTAACAAAGTGGTCCTCAGCACCAGGGTTCAAAGACATCGGTGTCCCTTCCATTGGCGGCTGCATTCCTGCTTGCCAAGGGACAATGACCATATTGAGCCCACGCTGACGACTACATGGCAGCATGTCATTAGGTTTCTCAATGGGCTGATTTAGATCATATTAAGCATGAACAGCTCATTAACAAATGTGCACACAACACAGACACAGACGTGCACACACATATAGACAACAGATGCGTGCACTCACAGATTCCACATTGCAAGGCTGAGCACAATGGATCGATATGCCTCATGTAACAAGTGCTGTGTTCAATGCAATGCAATTGAGCATAATGAACTGATGAAGTTGTGCTTGTTTTATGCTTGTTGCATTGCCACAATCCTCCTGCTGAATAGAATATCAGATTGATTTATCTTTTGATGTATTTTTTAGTATTAGTAAGTAGTGTGTTAAGAAGTGTGTTATGTGGTGTTTTTCATTTCTACCTGCAGCATCAGTGTTGCAGTGTTAGTTGACATTTTGTGATCAGTGTCAATTCCTTATATGCATAGCTTTGAGTCCAGTGTGGTCGTATAGATATATCCAAGGTATATAAATGGAATGCAACAAGCATAAAACAGGCACACGACTTTACTAGTTCACATATGAAAACCACAGAGATGTGCACCATGCATTTTGATTTTATTTTCTACTCTCGTGGAAGGCCTTGTGAAGTCCTCTTTAACATTGATGGGCTGATATTACTAACTACCAGACATCACTTCATCCACTGTCTCTATGATGGGGGGTTGATCCTTGACAAGAACTACATAAAAGCAGAGAGGAAAAATTAAACTTATCACTTAATTTCTTCAACGAGTTTGTTAATTTATGTGATTGTTAAGGATATTTGTTTTTCTAATGTTTGTAATGTATACTCAGAAATATATTTTTTTAACTTAAGGGAGCAATTTATCACACTAGGTCCCACTAGAGTGTTATGGATTTTGTCTATATATTGTCAAAGGCGTCTGCCACTCTGCAAATGATTGCAAACTTCTCTGCCAACTAGAAGAAGAATGTGACTAAAAACATTGGTGACCAAGTTCAGGTAAGTTTTTATCCTCCACAGCATGACTGAACAGGACCTTCTGTGTCTGCCCACAGGTGGTGACTAACAGGGACACACTGGAGACCCTCCTGTGCATAGCCTACGTCTTCGAGGTGTCCACCAGTGAGCACGGCGCACAGCATCATATTTACAGGCTAGTCAAAGACTGACACAGTCACACAGTTGGAACTTACCTGCTCTAGACCCATTGTAGCACCTCGGTGAGCAACAACATTAAACAATGGACTACCTTCTCTGTAAGCTTAAAGCTGAAACCACACAACTCGGTCAGGAGCCCAGAGAAACACCGGCTTTGTTAGCATGCCCAGGAACACTACTACTGCTGAGGAAGAGGCGGATTTGGGATTGTGGAAGCTGAAACAGGCTTTGCGTGAAAAGTGGCAAGAAAAAAAAAAACAGAAGAGGACCATGATACACTGTGGTCTCTATACCAAAGGAGCCAAACCTAGCCAACAAGACCTGCATGAGAAAGTTGTCATTGGTGGTGTTTTTCATCTCATTTTACTAGTGCTTGTTTTTGATTTTGATTCTTTTACACACATGCATGTGCAGGGGATGTATGCTACAGAGGAGTTTGGCTGCCTCAGGGTGCCACCTAGTGACTTCAATATAGATAACAATGGGGAAAAATAACGAAAGTAGACTGAGAGTCCCTCCTTTGCACATCCATAAAATATCACTGTTTTTGGTGCCAATCGTTTGTGTTATTTGAGCATTTGAGTAATTATGTACAGTGCCACATCCATCTCCTCTAAACAGTTATGAAGTAAGAGGCTAAAATGATTTAAAAGAGCTATTGTATTCACTTTGTTTGATGTTTAATGTTAAATGTTTCTTGTATTGTCTTACTGTTTTTGATTGAAAATGATCTGACTACAACAAAAGGCACATAATAACACTGCTAACTTGAACCAGATTTAGATCTGTAAGCTGATTACAGAGGTTGTCTGTAACTGTAACTCGCCCTGAAGTGTCAGATGAAAATACAAGTGTTTCTTATATAGCTCCTCTGTTTGCTGAGTTTCTGTGCAAGGTTTCACAATGGACTGCAGTGTGTGCTGTACTCATAATGCTAAATACATCATGTGCAGGGTTTTGTCGTGTATGTAGCGTCGCACTGGAACTGGCACTATTACTGTTACTGATTATGTCTCAGAAGAAAGTCATCATGCATTTTAATGTCATTTTAAAGTCATCTTTAGGTTAACTTAAGGGGGTTATAGGTCATTAAACCACGGCTCGACATGTTAAATGTATAAGGAGACAGTAAGAAATACGGCATGTTGGAAAGTGGTTCTGGTAGCAGTTTCACAGTGGGGAAATAAAATTGGATCATTTTAGCTCTGTCCTAATTTCATACTACATATTAATTCCAAGCAAGGTTTTCAGCACATTGTGCTTCACAGGTATGACTAAAGTAAATGTACTCAGTACACATCCTACATGTGCTGTCGATGGGCACTATTGTCCCACCATGCAATGCACAAAGGAAATGGAGGAGCTGCTTGCAGGAGCCAAATATTAAAACTATTGTGGATGATGGCGATGCAGCTTCAAGAGGTAAAACAAAAAGGTAAGTATCTAGAGCTGCAACTTACAATTCTTTTTAGTATTTATTAAAATCTGTTGATGATTTTGCGATCCATTGTTAGACAATTCAATGTCAAATTATAGTAGAAAATGTCAGTTGCAAGGTAGGTACAATCTAAAACCTAAAGATTTTTCATCATTTACAAAGATAAATAATGGGCAGCACGGTGGGACGGTGGTCAGCACTGTTGCCAGGTTTGAAGCTGGGGTCTTTCTGTGTGGAGTTTGCATGTTCTCTCCGTCCTTGTGCGGGTTTTCTCCGGGTCCTCCGGCTTCTTCCAACAGTCCAAAGACATTCAGGTTGGGTTACTTTGTCACTCTAAATTGCCCATAGTGTGTGTGTGTGTGTGTGTGAGTGTGAATGGTTGTCTGTCTCTATGTGTCAAGAAAATGCTTGATGCTTTTGTTTTGTAAATGACTAAAGTGACTGATCTCTTTGTCAAGTTGAATTTGCAGTGTTGCTCCGGTTTGATCTACGAACATTATTTTCATGTCGGTTCATTGGTATCATGAATGGAAAACAAGTATAGCACATACTGTTTACCATCATGTGTAGTATGGAATTGGGACACGGCCGCTGTCTAATAGAAGTGATCATTGCCATCTGGTGGTGTTGAGACATCATTACACTTTTCTTCTCCACATTAACTTTTAGGCTCTGTTGAACGCTCTCATCCTTGGCACAGTTATTTGAGTTCAGTAGTATACAAGAAAGAGTAGCATACACTCTTGGAGTCTTGGAGGCCACTACCTATAAATGCCGGTTCTCATACAATATGTAAAACACCAGCGTCTGCTCCAAACCAAAGAAGGAGGTTTTGGTGTGAAGTTCTTACTGCTATGAAAAAAAATCCAACACCAGACACACAACATATTGTATCACCTTTTTGGTAATAAAATTAGATGTTATCAATTTAATATCAGATTAATATTTATAATATGGAATCTAACGCCAAAAATGTGTGTGTGTGTTGAGTAGGAGT
Organism: Pempheris klunzingeri; assembly: GCF_042242105.1. Lineage (NCBI taxonomy): Eukaryota > Metazoa > Chordata > Actinopteri > Acropomatiformes > Pempheridae > Pempheris > Pempheris klunzingeri. The sequence continues at coordinate 7,845,884 of NC_092016.1, read as the reverse complement.
CTGATTGATTTGTTTTCTATTTCTACAGAATAGTTTCCCCTTAAATTGTAGCCTGCACTCCATAAGCTCTTTATCCTAAAAGGTGCTTTCAGCTCCCAGGTGGAAACTGAGAATGTGGCAGTGTGATGGAGAGACAAGCTCACAAAAGGTGAGAGAAACGGCCTAACAGGTGTAGCAAATCCCAAAGCAGGGAGCAAAAGGCTTATTCTGATAATCCTATTCGAAAGAATTTAGGCAGATTGCTACAATTATGGCAATCCACTCTCAGATGTCTGACCTCGCCGAAAACAGACAGCTTGTTTCTTTTTTGGTTTTTTTCAGAGAGAACAGAGGTTACAGCCTACTTCTTGCTGAACTAGAGAGATCTTTCATTTCCAAACCTAAATAATGATTGAGTTAGACATTGTCCTACATGTTTACAGACACTGAAAGTCTAAAGAGCAAAACTGATTTCTCTCTCTCTCTTTTTGCTGCCCACAAATTGTCTCTTTGTGCCTATACACACAGGCAGGGGTGGACAAAATACCATGAACACCTCCTTGTATTGCAATGTAACAACCCCCCCCCCCCTCAAAACTATAGCTATGGATGTGCCACAGAGATGAGCCAAATACAGGCACTGAACATAAGCTTTACAAAGCTTGAGACTGAAAGTTCATTTTGACCCATTATTATTGATTTCAAGTTAACAATTAATCTAATTTCAATTTAAAAACATCTTTAAAGTGCTCAGAATAAAATGAGATTTGTACATGACACCTGAGCAGCTCCTTCTCCTGTGTGATCGGATGAACTTCCCAAAGATTATATTTCTGACAGTGATGTTTGAGAGGACTATATTATAGCCTCCTGTATACATTAATAAGGAGTTTGCTATTGTGTCCCAGTCCAGCTGTATATTCCTATGATATTACTTATCACGAACATGACTGACTATTGTTTTGCCATATGTGACGGTGTTCTTTCAAATGATGATCATTATTATCAAAGATATTTAGAGGAGCTGGTGCCATTCTGTCTGAAAGGTATCCTCTCATAGAGCTAATCTGCGTCCTCAGAGCTGCCTGGCCACCTTACGCACGGCTGGGTCTCCACCTCCTCCAGGTGCGTAGCTGTGACACACACCTGGAGCGGGACTGGCACCAGTAAAACCAGACCACTGGCTCCACTTCATGCCCGTCAACTCCGAGTACTCAGCTTCCCAGATATGTCGATGCTTTGCCCGGATTGCATTTTAACATGGTCTGATTTACATTACGCGCAATGAATGTCACATGGGGTTTGCTGACGGTTTTGAGTGTGGTGTGCCACACCGAGTCGAGGTGCTCACCGACCTCTTACTATAAGAACTGCTGGATTCGACGCTTTCCTGGGATTTTCATCGATATCGAGGAGTCTCAGAGGCGAGGAGCGCAGCTTCTGAAGCACTACCAGGAGGAGACGGCGCTGAAATGCAGCCGCACCTGTTGCCTGACGAGAAATTGTGAGTTAACGCCTCTTAATCAGCGTAAAATAGACACAGATGTTTGAAGTATGTACTTACAGCTACATGCTTCCACTGATCCTCTACACATGTATCCCACCTTGATTTACCCTTCTTCCCAGTTTCCTGTAATCTGGCCATATTTCACTATGATACCACTCAAGAAAACGTGAACTGCTTCCACCTGCACTGTCCAACACTGGAGAGCTGCATTCTCAGCCACAGGAGCAACGTTGTTCTGTACAACATCACAAAGGGTAAGTGCAGAACATTCCTGCCTGGGCTCTAAGTCACAGCCATGTTCTCTGTGCTTGTATGTTTTTTTTTTTTTTTTTTTAGAATATATGCCTTCCTGTGTGCTGATAGAGCCTCATCATATGTTCTACATACATTTTCAGTAGAATATGAAACATATCCCACCCCTACTAGACCTGTAAGTTACACAAAGTAAGTCAGCAGTACATTTACTTACATGCGTTTGAGGTAATTGTATTTTGCTTAAGTGGTCCCATTTTCTGCCACTTTGTACTTTTCATCTGCTGCATTTCAGAGGGAAATATTGCACATTTTACTGCATTTATTTGACAACGATATCTACTAGTTATTTTGCAGATTCAAATTTAACATATAAAACATGAAATCATCTTATGAAATATTTGTTACCAACTACCCCCGTAGTTCCTCGACCAGCTACATCAATTGAACGCCACTTGCAGACAAAGGCATCAGTAATGATAATCGATAACCGTGCTATATAATAGTACAGTGCTCACAATAATCATTTTTGTTGCATAACAAATAATTTAACTCTAGTATGTTAAAGACATTTTTACACTGATACTTATTTACTTTAATGTAATTACGACTTTTAAAGTTTGACTCACGAGTCTAGAATTTCTTTGTTTCCTAGGTGTGGATCCCGACCTGTTGGTGTTTGGAAAGTACTTCACCTCCAATGTCCGTGTGTTACCCCACCACTACGGTCGAGTCAACGCCTCAGACCCGCTGCCCTCCGACAAACGTCAGTTTATTCATCCACCTCCGCCACCTGCATTGCCTCTGACTTCAGCACCCACAGTTAAACCCCCCACCACAGCAAGCAGAGTGCTCACCACCACCACCACCACCACCACCACTACCACCATCACTACGGTGCAGAGCACCAGTGAGCCTTCGACAGCTCTCACAACTACAGCGGCCTTATCTGCCACCAATGCGCAAACAACAACCCCAACCACCTCCACCACTTCCCTTGTGCCCACCTTTACCGTGCCTCCTGCATCCACCACGGCAGCCACCCTCAGCCCTTACATTCCCCAAACCACTCCTACCTTTTCAACCACAACCACACAGCCCTCCACATCCCCCACTCATCATCATACCACCACCTTCTCTCAGGTGGACTCCAGCCCGCCGACTTCTGCAGCCCATATGGGCAATATAGAGAGCAGCAAGCAATATCCCAATGACACCAAGGGCGGCCTGGGGAGGAACCACACTGCAGGCAGTGAGGAAGGCCAAGGCGTCGGTGGAGAGGACACCTTTGGGGGGTTGGTACCTGGGTGGCACGTAGCCGCTCACACCCTGCTGGTTGCAGTGGCCATCTGTATCACAGTGCTGCTGAGCTGCTGTTGCTCCATTCTGCTGGTCGTGAGCTGGAGGGGTCAGAGGAAGAGGATGGGACACTACCGAACGTCATGGAGGGGGAAAAGAGGCTCAATGCGTCTCATAAAGTATGTGCTGGTCAGAGAAAACTCGTGAAAGACGGGCCGAGAAAAGAAAAAGACGGAACTGACATTTCTCTTTTGTTTACAGCAATGTTTTTAACAAAGGAATCAGCACGACATTTCACATACGTTAGCATTTGTAACTGTTAGTTTTCACCTACTGGATTATTTTATTAGCCAGGATGTTGCTTTGTGTAGTTACTGTCAACTGGTGCATAGAGATAACAATTCTGTATCTTTAAGTTGAAACCGGCAGAGGTATCTTTTGGCTTAGATGAGATTACCAAACACATAGTTGACATGACTTTGGTTTCACTTGTGACGCAATGACTTTTGACAGAAGAGCCGATCTCAGCCAATGCATTTGACCGCAGCAATTTGCCTCAAGAAAGACGATATGATGTCCATTTGGCTGACCTACATTTTGATGTACTTCAATAAGTTTAAACTGTTGTTGAAGCCAAACCTCAAGGACTTGCCTGTTGTCTATGCTGGTCCTAAGTGGGACTTGACGGTTGCGTCCAAGAAAGAAAAGACTGCTGCAATTCAAGGGTTGTTCAGATCATCAACAATGTGTGATGGACTACTTTACACCTAGTGGCCTTCAGTGTTTAACCCTCCTGCAGTCCAGCACATCTCCTCAGTGCATTGGGTTTCTTCTGACCTAAAAGTGCACGGATCACAGACCAAACTCCTTAAGAACGATGAAGTACTTTTCAACAACCTGCTGCTCAAAGCATCCTTTCACTGGGGTGTCACTCTTTGACCTGATGGTGACGAGAGTGGGGTGAGAGCTGAAGTCGGGCTATGAACTAACTGAATGGGGCTTTTATTACATAAAAGCTTTAACCATCATGCACACAAACTTCAAAGACAGAACGCTCTTAACAACAGCGTACATTAGACTTTTATTTTTCTATTTAAGACAGCATCACACACCTGATATGACAGTAGATTTATTTTGGAAAATAAATACATTAGTGGAGAGCCTTGAGGGTGTAATATCCTTGTGTTGTAACATCCTGATGTACTGTGTATTGGAGCAGTAATTATCTAAGCAGTAATAATCTCGTCTGAGTTACTTGTACAAAGAAAGAGTCCAAAGTGATGTGAGGCCACAAGTATTTAAAAATGTTTCTTGGGACCCCATTACACGTCCCTGCAGCTCTTGGTCACCATCTTCATGTAAATGCATCTTCATCATTAAGCTGTATTACAAATTAAGTACTTTCTTGACGGCCTCTTTGTACTGCAGCATGGTGCTCTCGCTCTCCCCTTCATTCTTCAACCGTGTGACAGAATCTTTATACTCCTGCACCTCGCTTCTTCCCAGCAGCTGCTCGCGCACTTCCTCGCCTTCTCCTTCCCCGGCCACTTTCATGCGTACAAGCACATCCAAGATATTCCTTTGGGACTGGCTGTCCTCCCAGCTATACTCCTCCATGTCTGCCGCCGTCTTCTCAGCCTCCCATGCCTCGGTTTTCTAAAGAACGAGAAAAACAGAGCGCATTTGTCACCCTTACACGCAGACTTCACATCGAACAGATCCAACCCGACTGAACCAGGCTCGCCTGTATTAGATTTGAACCGTATATGTGTGGTACAGCAATTACGTCGCAATAACTCTTTTACGGCTCTGGCTCTGTCTCTAGTGTGGAAAACGGCATGGCAACAGATGTAAAATATGAGGGTCCTTGGTCACCCCTCATCCCTTCTTTGATGCTCCTCTCACAGAGATAGTATTTCTCCATATGTACTGCTCAGTCCGCTGCCTGTCTAGCTGTCATCACATTCCCTTGGGAACAATACGCCCCATTGTGAAGCAGCTTAAAGCAGGGCAGCGACAGAGCCTCAGCTCTGCGGCTCTCCAGGTGTTTGAGGTTAATGACCATCATTACAGCTATACATATCTGATCCGCATAACATCCTGTCTGGAACAAGTCCAGGTCTTAGTGAGTGAGGAGCACTAGATACTTGGGACTAGATCAGTGGCTTCCTTTGACATAATAAAAAGGCCTACTAAATAGAGTAGCATTAGTTTGAGATCGAAACAACCGCGTTGCTGCAAAAGGGATCTGCAGATGATACGTATATGTTTAAGCTATAATATTTGATTTTGAGAGGGAAAGTTTATAGTGATACTTAACTATTACAGTCATGAAACTTTAAATTATGTGTTACTGGCAAGGTTCCAACCTTCATCATGATGGTGTTGAGTATACAGTATGCATAATTAAATACTGTTAAAGTGTTGACAATAGTGACACCATGTCTGTCCTTGCGTCCGACGACCATTCAACAGACAGAATATTTGATAACAGCCAGGAGACGAACAGCCACCTGTTTTTCAGACTGAGTTTATGTGCCTATGAAATAACTTAGAATTTATATTTTCAGTTAGAGGAGAGGACAGGTGTTGCCGAGCAAGAGGGCACAAAGGCACATGGAGTGCCTCTAGCGGCAAACTTCCCTCCATGTTGGAGGCAGCTACGAGCAGTAAGCCCCGACGCTGGCCTGGATTAGCACACACTGGAATTAGCAGGTAAGGTCCGTCTCCTTGAGTGGGGAGATAAAATCACCTCAGTGGCCGCTAACAATTGGTCTCTTTGTGGGCTAGCGTTACAACCTGAACGCTACGCCACTCTCACAGCTTCCCCAAGCCTGCTGGACAAGCACTGTGCCTTCCATTGTGTGTCCAAAAGGGCAGTGGACAGTGTTCTGCTTCCCGGCTCGGACGCCTTTCCCAGCTGAGAGACTTTTTTTTTTTTTTTTCAAATGTGACTAAGCCATGACGGGAAAAGCTCCTAAAGGCAAAGGTCTCACAATGGAGGGAGTCATTTTCTTTTATGCGTCTGGCTGCAAATTCATGCGAACAGCGCCTGGCCAATGACCTGGTGGCAGACTTCTGTGAAGTGGCAAGGCTGGCTTAATGTGACTGAGTATCAGGGTCAACACCTGATAGGGGAGTCTGTTTCCCCCCCCATCTGTGGGGAAATGTCAACTGGACAATGCTGCTGTTTGCCATCCTTCTGCCCATTCAAGTCTGATACCTCCCTAATAGGCTTAGTCTCTCAGATCGCAGAGCAAGATGGACAAGAAGTGCCCTGGTAAAAAGGTACGGTGCCACGTCGCTAGCCATATGGAAATGTCACCAAAGACGTAGATGAAGGAATAAAAATCGCTAACAGAATGTTTTTGTAATGCAGTATTTTTTTTGCACCTTATTTGTAGAATAATTTATTCCTGAAATATATTGTTAACCTTTTCCTCATATTTTTACAAAGTCTTAATACACACCATTTAGGTGTTGGTTAATACAGCTTTATTTATCCCTGTAAGATGAGGTGAGATATTCCTTTAGGCAGTTGTATACAGCAGTTCAACCCTCAGGTCAACAGCTATACACACGTAAAAGATACAAGAATGTAATCACAGCTTAAGAACTGGTAATAAATATCTAAAAACAAAAAAAGAAAAGATTAGGACGTCTAGGCACAAAAACAGTCTTGCTCACTATGCCGCTGCTATCCAAATGTATTATTTTATGATTATTTATTTTGGAACTTGCATGTTTAGGTAAAAACTGTACACTGATAAAATACATAATACATCAAGTGAGGGTCCTGCAGTCAATGCAGGCACTGTGATATCCTTTTATATTGCATGCTGCCGCGAATCCGGTCAAGTGTTATCATTCATCTGTTCGCAGACAAAATCTCTCAATAGGGTAAACACTGAAGGGACAACAGGTCATCGGTACAAGTAGTGCTAGAGTGTAAGCAGCCTTTGAATGAATGGATTCTTGTTGAGAGAAGACAAAAAGGTCAGTAAACAAAAAGAGAGACTGAGGAAAAGACCAAAGTCACAGGAGTCTCAGCTAAGTCCCTGTGCAGTTGGTTTGAGCATTTTGCATGTTGTTGATACTCCATTACTGACTTTAGGGTCATTTTTCACCATCCAGTCACTGTAACTTGTGTATCTGCTGAATGTCATCAAGACAGAAATCTCTCCAGGAGACACAGCACAGTAGAATAAAAATAAAAAAACATTTTCAACTCACCCAAGACTCGTGGTAAAGGGCAGTTAGTATGTACATGGCATAGTCGTAATTCTGCTGTCTCGTTGGGCAGCTGGTAGAGGGGGGGAGAAAAGACAAAGGGGAGGAGAGTTATGGACATTTGTTTTATTTCCTCACATTATTATTAGCTTTAATGACCCCAAAGGAAGGAGTTTACCTGTCAGTCGTGATGGAGAGGATATCCGTATCTTTGCAGTATCTCTCCCCGACAAGTTTGAGCAATTTCTTGCATGCATGGTCATCCAGATTCAAACTGGACAGCTTTACCTGCGATGACAGTGACACCATTACATTACACCGAGAGAAACGTAATACTTGAAGAGATAGTTCTTCCACATAAATGTCAGTGATGTAAAGAGAAATGCATGAAGACAACAGAGATTAGGACAGACGTGTTTTCATTATGTTGTATACCGCAAATACTGCAGCCAAAATAGAGAGCAATGTTTGATGTTTTAACCTATAGAGAGGTTTAACTGTGCTGATTAAATACTATACTTTCTACTGCATTTATGCCGTGGAACTGAAAAACCTCTAAGCCTCTTGCTTGATGAATAGTTGGAAAAACAACAGATTATTTCCTCGGTTACATTGTTTTTCATAGCTTCGACTTATACTATTTGTACAATACAACAGAAATGCATTACTAGGTACAGCAACGTGAGCATACATTGTGTGTGCTAATACTCATGCACTCAACACAAAGGCGAGAACGCTTAAAGGTAGCTAGATAAATGGGCACAAAGACATTAAAGTGGTTAAGTGTGTTGCAGCTGGAACCACGTGTCCGGATCAGACCCTGCCACGTATTTTGTTTCCAGGATTTTTTTAAGTCTCCCTCACTACATTCACCCTTTCTAAATAACCAACAAAATAACTAAAGGCAATCCTACTACGTACGTTAATCATTCAAAGAGTAAATTAGTTTTTGTTGGGGTCTTGGTCCACTTGCTCTGGACTGGGAACCCAACCGTCTGAGATTTGCGCTCCAATCCATCTTTCTGCCTAATCCACCTGGATTAATGTCTGAATAATTCCTTCCATCCTGATATAATCTAAGGCAAAGTGTCAGTGGAGCAGATGGCTGGTGATTAATGGTGGAAATGACACATCGACCACCTGGGGAAGTCACAAATTTGTCAAAGGCAGTTTAAATTCCTGAATACCTATATTGTCAGGTGGGATTTCTTTTTCGTCTGTTTGAGTGAAAAAACCTATACGATTAACTTGTGTAAACATGTGACCTCATCCAAGAGACAATAAGAGGTTTTGCAGCGTGTAAAGTATGAATCTTGTTTTTCATAGACTGTGGTTTTCACGTGTCTTTATGTGTTTACATGTATGGTTCTGGTCTGGGGGGGGGGAAGGACTGCATATTGACGGATTAGTGTTAGTAGGGATTAAGAGGAATATCAAAATGTCCCAACAAATACGTCGATGATGAAATGTTTTGTTCCTTTTTTCTGTGAAAATATGAAGTTGTTAATATATAAACATGCTTCCCTAAAAAACTAAAGACTTAAACTGACACAAGAACAAGAACAGAGCATCGGCACATGTTTAAATATAGACTAATTCTGCAGGACTGTAATCTCTCTGTAGACTTGACGGCATCATTTCTAAGGTTTGAGGTCACCGGACAACAATAAGTCACAGACATGATGTCAGCTGGTGATTGTGCATCCCTGTAAATCTCTAATCTTGTTTTACATGTCAGGCTTCTCCGCACTTGACCTTCCATACATCGATGAAACACAATTAAGGCCATCGGATAAAAACACTTTTTATAGAAACCTGAAAAACTGGAATTGCGCATAAACTCACTTTGAGCTGAACAACCCGAGCAGCGGGGTTTCTGAGAGACGGGCCAGACGACACGTAGTCTGTGCTTTCTACTTTGATGGGGAAGTGCTCGTCACATTTGGCATCAGTGTCCAAGGCGGAGGGCCACTCTGTACAGAACGCTGCCAACAAAAAAAGACATCTTTACATGTAATACAATATATATAAAAACCACAATTTTCTACTAAACACCACAACAAAATAAAAACTAGCTTTTCTCTTCACAGTTAAAAAAAGAAATTACGTTTCAGGGCTTCACAGTGTTTCTTGATGGCTGCCGGTGTCAAATGCAGAAAATTTGGTATCTGAAAGAGATTATGAGCAAGAGATTATGTAAATGTTCAAATGCATAACTGTTCATGTAACAAACACATGGAAATGTCCAGCAGTCTTAATATCTACATCACAGACAGTGTAAAGAAAAACTCACATCACACAGAATTTTTATGACCGTCTATAAAGTCATTAAATTCTAGTATTCAGAATACACTGGTTTTAAAGGTTTTGCAAAGAATTATAGTATTTATTCTACACTGACATCAACATGAATTTCTCATTGGTCACATTATTGGCTTTTATTTTGCATAAAAACACAGCATGTACGAGTTGTGATTAAAAAGTAAAATATTTCAAGCATCAACCATAGTAAGGGATGCATAGCAGATTAACCCCTCATGGCAGATGGAGTGAATGAAATCAACATTGTTAGGCTGCACAGCAGAGCTCCAGCGGTCACGAGTGAAAGTGGATCTGCAAGTGGCTCAATCCAGATGGAGCAGCTGGTGTCTGGACACAGCAGCTCAGTAATCCGGCTGCAGAGACAGAGCCATCAGAGCCATGCAGCAGAGCAAAAAGCTGCTCTTTGTCCATTTATTATTGTGGTGTGAGGAGGTTATCACCCCTCTTTCTTTTTAAAATTCCTAAAATTGCAAGAACCACGGTGTGCTAAAAATGCATATTTTATGTTGTGGTTCTATGTAAGTAACGACGTCTGACCTTGATTAGCTCTAGGTTACCCCTCTTCTCTGGAGGAACGCCTCCTTTTATGGGGTAGCCCATCCTCACAGGTAGGGGGACGGAGCCTGATCTGAAGGGGGCTGCTGCTGGATAAACTGCAGTCCAGTCCTGATCCACCGGCATCCTTTTAGTCCTGGGCTCCCCTTCCTGACACAAAAGACAGAAGATAAAAGGAAACTCTGATTATGAAACTGGGAAAATCCACAACTGTTCGTTGCAGAACTGTGACGACTCTCATATCTTGTTTTTTTTTTAATCAAAATCATCATTGACGGTCTGATTGATAAGGAACCTCTTCAAGTTTCTTATTGAATATCATATCATTTGACATATGTACATCTTGTTATATTCAGCCTTAAAAAAAAAAGACATAAAAGCCTCACACTTACATCTCTCCTGGGTCTTTTGACAAAGTTTCCTTTTCCGCTTCTTTCAGGAAAACCTAGAAATTGACAAGTTCAGCCACACACACACTTTCACTTTTAATGTGACAATGTCAAGACACTTTAACCAATACATCATATTTACTTTGTGATAATTTGTATTTTCTACAACACACATACTCGTAGATACAACAAATGTATGCCGTGTATGACAGATATATTTTACAATATGCACAGTGTGATGTCTGTTGTACCCACTTTGTTTTCATGCAATCTCATTGTACTGTATGTATAACTTTTGTTATAGCTTCTTAATTGTCTTATAGGATAGTAAAATAAATATATTGGAGTCAAACAGAAGAAGCAAATTGTTAACATTACTAATATTTGTCACCATTTCCTGATATTTATCAAACCAGTAATTCATCGATTAAAGAAGAAAATAATCAATAGATTTATCCCCTGATGCACCATCTAATCTTTTATTTTATTTTAAAGTCTTGTCTGATTCTGCTGTGATCATGATGGGAGGAGACTAAATGCCATCCAGGTAGTGATATGATGAACCAATAAAATAGACACAGGCGCCTCCACAAGGACCTCTGAGACCTTCCAGACCCCAGTAGGTTTCGTTTGGACACGAACTGCTAAAGTGCATCACTGTCAGTGGACAGGAAGTACCTGAATTAGCTTTGATAACTTACATGCATTTAAAACAGCTAGCTTAGCATGTAGCTATGGTTCTGTATCAGCCTGAAGTATTTTAAAGAGACGGTCAAACTCACCTTTTTTCTTATTGGCAGAATTTACAGACAAACCCGTCGAGTATGTGACCCTGCTGGCTGTTTTCTGAAGTCCGAGACGAGGAATATTTATTCGACCTAGGGACAGAAATGCTTTACTTGTGTGAGAAGCCATGTTTTCTCAATGACTACGGATACCAGCGAGGGACAAACCAAGAGAATCGCAAAACATTAAACTTAGAGCAGAGTGAGTGTTTAGTGCCTCCTTCAGGTGAACGGAGGAGTCGAGTCTCAGGACGGGATGTTTAATGGGACTTCATTCAGGCAAGGGTACGAAATTCTATTAAACGAAGTTAGAAAACATCTTTTTGTCAGTATCCGTCTTTATCTGATATTTACAGTGGTGCGTTTTCTGTCAGCGCGCGGCCTCCCGTCACGTGTGACCACCTCACTGCCAGCTGCTGCTTTTTGAAACATGTGCTACGTTCAAATGTCCCCGTAAAATCAACATCCCGGTTGTAGAAAATCTTCCCTTTGGCCATAACCATGAAAACACACCCACGCCAACGTAAGAGTGAGACATAACTAAGGTGCTTCTTTTTCGGTTTGAACCAGTTTGAAGAAACTAAAAATGTGTGAAGTCTCTGTTGTTGTTTCACCAACTGCGTGCTTAGAGACTTCAGTTACATTTGAAGGAGAGGCAGGCTAGAGATTAATGGCATTAACCGGACCTAAGGGTAACTTAAAAAGAGAAGAGCCTGCATGTGGGGTATGTTTGTTCTGCTTTTTTTTGTGTTGTGGTTGGCCGGCAGTCAGTTTGAACAAGAACTAGCTCGTTTTAAATGGAGAGAAAATGAATTGGTGTTGTTTAATTAAGACTCTTCTAGTGGAAAACTTCATGTTTAGGCTACTGTATGTCAGGCACGGTCACATTGCACATTACTCTATGCTCATTATGTGCATGAACCCAGTTTTATCTTCACTGAGGAAACAATCCTAACATGCACGGCTGGATAAACTTGTCAGGGGGGGCCTCAGGGCAAAAATAGCTTCTGGGCCCCTGTTGACCCTTCACCTCTCACCTATTGTGTCTCAATGACTGCAGTACGATTGGATCAAGCACAAATTATTTTAGGATTATGCACCGTGAGGGATCAATGTAAAATGGAGTAATAACGCTCAATAGATTTTGATACAGCATCCCTTTCAAGATAGAGCAACTCAGTCACACAATAATGCAGGACCTGCTTTTGACAGTGTAGTGTAGTGTATGTTGATCAAATTATGCTGCTTATGTTTGAATATGTGCAACTAACACGTCATCATCATCATCATTATCATCATCATCACATAAATCTGGGCTTTTGGGATAGTTGACTGAGTAGTGCAGGAGCTAAATGTGTGAATACAGTAACAGGATGGCCTGATATTTCATTTTTGTGTTAGCAGTGACAAACCACATTGTGCTTAAATGAAGTGTAATTAGTACTGGCTTTAAATTTACCACTATTTCACCATTGTTATCACCATATAATGCAAATGACCATAATGCAGATGTTTTTAGGTCAGTAACAAAATAACTTGTTTATTATTTGTTTGGAAGAAAACTCCACATGAGCCTTCAGGGAGTTTATGAAACAAGCCAAACATTCGCTGCTTCAGGCTTCTCTGATATGAAGATTTGGTGCCTGTTTTTGTCTTATGTTATTGATTGAATATCTTTTTTCTTTGGATTGCTGGATGAACAGCCCAAACATTTTGATGTCATCGTTAGTCTGGCATTTTATTGACTAAACAATTATTTGATTAAAAAAAAAAAAAGAAGATGAATTGCTCATTAAAATAGTTTAGTCGCAGCCCTACTGCAATCAGAAAACACATACCAACACATTTGACACAAATTCAGACTCCATAATATTACACAGTGTACAGTGTGTGATCCATATATTGGCAGATATAAGCAAAAATAATTACACATTTTATAGCAAATTTTCTGTAAAACAATTCAATTCCGCACATTTATTGTTCTACAACTTAATTCTGCATCTTGGCTGATAGAGGAGTGCCAGGGTACCACTGCGTTAATCGCGCAGGGAGTTTTTACTAAATTTCACCTAAGCATTGAACGCAGCATGTGTCCAGGCACCAGCAGCGATGCACTTCAAAGGGACAAGTCCTGCAGGCAGCAGCCGATTAAAGCCTCGTCCTCTCACTCTCTTTCCGATGTTAGGGGTTATTATACCAGCGCTGGAGGAGAAGTTCTAACTTATGTTGCTTTAATTTTATTTTACGTCTGGATCTTGCTCTCATTGGGGGGAGAAAAAAAAGGCGAACGTGTTGCCTGGCTTCTGAAATAATCACATATTATTTAACACCGATTACAACTTGAAGTGCGCTTTTGGAGTCTGAAGGTAAGATTTGATACTTTATATTGACATTAGGGCTCCGCTGCGAACAGCAGCGTGCAACTTTGCATTAATTGATGCAAATATTTACTTAACATTTTCTTGATTATGCAGCTTCATTAAACAGACCCCAGGCTGTGCTTTTTTTCCCGACGGCTTTCAGGAGTAGAGGGAAAAAAAAAAAAAGAAAAAAAAAAGGAAAAATAAGGTATTTAATGAAGCTTCTTAGTTTATTTTAACCCTCATGCTGTCATTTAATTTGTGTCATGCCAGGGTCGGTTCAGTTTAACGGAAAGTCACACAATACTGTGTAACTGTAGAGTCCCACAGCAGCCAGTGCATGTCTGACAGTTCATTGTGTGTCTCATGACTGTGGAGTTTTTAAAGGTAGAAACTCTATCTACAGGGAGGCAGCATGAGGCAGCGTGTGGCTCTTGTCAACAGGTCATCCATAGTTGAGGACAGATATGGACGGGGGCGGCCGCCTCCAATTCTCCTACCTCTCTTGTCCCATGAGACTTTTTCCGATCCTTTTAGGCAACATCCGGCCATCTATCACACTGCCGGTATCAGTGTCTCTGCAGAGAACATACTGAACCACCTACTCACCTATACCTCACTAATTAATTCCACACCAGACAGTAATTTGCATTGTCTTGACCAAATGAAAGTGTTTTTGTCAACTTATTATGTTGTTCAGACTTAGATATAAGTTCTTTGTCATAAAAGGTATGTATATTGCAGACCATATTTAGGATGCATTCCTGATTGCAGCTCCATTTCTACTATTCACACATGGAATTACTTGCTATTCTCTTGTCTATGAACTATCTGTTATTATATCACATGTAAAATACTTCAAATCAAAGGCAAATAGTGGAAAATTTGACAATTAGGTAGCATAACATCAACATGCAGTGCTTTTTGTGACAATAATCTTCTTATTGACACTTGAATTAGTGTGCATCCTTATTAAAGGGAAACGTAGCCACTTTTACGTGGACGTCCAATCACCGTAATCATGTTAAATGTCAGCAATAGATACCATACTGTGTACTCTGTCAGTGCGGCTCGCGGAGCCGTGCTGGCAGTGCATACATTTACCATGATTCATTGCGCACAAGTTTCTGACTCCCAACCCCCAAATCCTCTCCACCCTGCTCTCTTTAGGTGAGCCTTGGCCGCAGCTCAAAAATAACAAAAACGATACTCGACAAAAACTGCCCATGCTGAAATTCATTGCAGCAGAGGAGGCTGACAGGCTAACAGAGTCCTTCCTGATCACCAGCGCTGCCATCTGAGTCACTGGTGATCAGGAAGTTCTACAGATTTTGCAGTAAAACTCAGTTTTCTCTATCAATATAGCACTCACTGAGGTATTTATCTCCTCAACCGACCACTTTTAGCAACAACACTGATTAGACATCCATATAAAAATGCTGCAACGTGCTTGACTTTAACCTTATTTTGGCTATTAAAAAAACCAGAGAAAAGTGTGAAAAGCAAGCTGCAATTTACAGTTTTAATCGGTCTAATTTTCTTGCTTGCACTTTCATTAAGCTTCTGCGATGTGGCATGTTTTGTGTAACTGTTAGGGAAGGCTGTAGTGGCTTAAAATACGTTGGAGGCTGGTAAAAACACTGGATTACTCTCTAAATGTTAGCAGAGTGCATTTGTTTTACCTTCCCAGATGGGAAATTAGACAGGTTGTGACATCCATCAAGGACAATGCAACAGGATGCTGTTTGTACAGTAGTAAATCCTTAGAAAGGCAGCGGAAATGAACTTGTGTGCTGACCTGTTGATGCCACTGTAACTCCTGTATAATTCTGTACTGGGTATATTATGTGCCTGTTACTCCGTTTTCACAGGTTATAGGTCACGGTGTAATAGCCTATCCGTGTAACCATTTCCTAAAGTTCATAGAAATGTCACAATGATTTCTTTCTCTCAAATGGTAATCCCCTCTCTTTTCCTTTGCAAACATGGAATACCCATGGTGCTATACAATCTGTACATATATCTTATAGCAAGAAGTAGGACTGTTACACAATAAGAAGCCCTAATCGGTATCAGTGCCCTGAGCACAATTGGTCTCTGATCCACATATGGCTACAGTTCAAAAGTACCATGCAGAAGGGATCCAACTTTAGTATTTTCCAGATTCTAATCTGATGACTTTTCTGAGGTAAGAATATTTTCCTGCTATACTTGAAAGCCATCTGTCACAGTAGTATATATTTAAATATATATATACACACATATATGTTTTTTAGATTTTTTTTTTTCATTAGTTCAGCAAACTAAGCTTACTGTGTCCACATTTTTTTCATGACAGTTTTTTTTTTTTTTTAAATGAACAAGGCCCACTAGTGGAGGGCTTACTTTCAGTCAAGCTATCTCCATGACTCCTGTCATTTCTTCCACTGCAGGTATGGACACACATGCAGTACAACAGAGAAAGCTCGTGTCTGCAGCAGGTAGCTAGCCATGCCTAGCTAGGTGTCTCATGCTGCTGGGCTCTTCCCGTCTACCTGAGCCTTGGACATAATCTCCAGGACTTTCCAGGACTTTTAAGCCCCTTTTGGCCCTTTCCGAAGCGGACCATCTCTCTGGGCAACATGGGGGAAAGACGGGCACGTTCCTTTCACATGACGTGCCACGTGCAACGCGACTATGGCAGCAGGATGGGGAGCTCCTTCATACGTTGCAGCCCCAATGGATATGCCAGCACAAGCCTCAGCCTCAGCCTGGAGCAGGAGATGGATGCTGATCTGGCAGCCTCCGCCGGCACTACAACCACTACTTCTGCCCCGCAGGCCCCTGCACTTGACAGAAGCCACTACTCTCCTGTTTCACTGGAACTGGACCCCACAGCGGTGAATAATGGATCAGGCATTCCCTGCTGTCCACCAGCGGACACAAAGGACCCAGCGCTGCAGACCATACACAGTCAGCCCTCTATCACCTCTGTCCCTCCACCTCTTCCTCGCTCGAGCTGGCTGCATCATCAAAAGGATTTCCAGAGCCCTTACATCAAGACTAGCATGCAGGGGGATGTTTACAACTTTCTAGAGAGACCTGCTGGACTGAAATGCTTCCTCTACCACTTCCTCGTGTAAGTACCTGTCTGGTTCTGTGTACACTGAGTTCAGTACAACCACGATAAGGCTTTATTTCTCAGATTGTCAGAAAAACTTTGGTATCAGCATTTAAAGCTGTTTAAAATTCAGTAAGCAGTCTAGTTGAGTGCCTGACATCGATGACACGGGTCTGTGCGGTGTCATTTCGTTAGCTCCAGTCCCTCTCTCGTTAATTACATCTAGTGGTGCTCCTTCAAGTATTAGGTTCTGGTTCCCAGTAACAAAAGGAGAGGTGTCTGTGGCTGTTTTAAGAAAGCTAAACAGAAACAGGTCAGGGTGATCTGGTCAACCACACCTCTGGCACTGATGAGCTTGGTCTACTCTGCTCTTGCTTACTGTCAACAAATCAGCACCCTTCATGCATGAAACATGGAGCTTCCTTCTTGATGTTGCTAACCTGACCTGTTAGGGGAGCACGCTGACCTACAGTTAAAACATAGCTTACATTAATCATTTTAATAACAGCAACTCGGGAGCACCACCTCTCCTTTGTTGGTGTTAACGTGCTTCGACTGTGATAATGTTGGAGTCTTTTAGCATGGTGTAATGACTGGAACAGATCATGCCGCATAATTTGGATCGGGGAATATGTTTTGGTGTCACACACATAAACTCTTGTCTGCTCTGCCTTTAGAAACCATCTAATTGTGGCCTCACGCTCCTTTGCACTCCAGTCAAATATCCTGGAAAATAATTTGAAGATGTATATTTTTAATACATTTATTTAAATGTAACTTTTATTCATATTTGTTTAGCACATTAGATTCAAAAATGAATGTTCACCTCAATACGTTTTCAAGAGTAAGAAGTTATGAGTGTCTGTAATGAGTGAAATGATGATGGAAAGAGACATTTGCATTAATTGGGAGAAACCACTCTCGGTGTAGCGATAGGCGCCCTGCAAATAAAACTCTCACAAATCAATTTCATGGCCAAGAATGCCCCCCTGACATGTGACTAAAGGATCTTCTATGATCTCTGAAGTATGGCATAATTTAGTCCCAGACGTCATAGTAAGCCCTGAGCCCATGGATTTAGACCAGATTAGATGAAAATATGAATGATAATAATAGAAGTTCAATTGAAAGGCCCCCACTGAAGTCAGGCAACAGCTTTTTTTTCAGAAAACATTAGGTTAATTTGGACTCTCCATTTGTGGGTAACAACAGTTTAGATGCTACAAAATCTTTATGCTGATTTTGTCGCACTAGGCCCCGACAGTCACAGTGAGCTGCATTTTTCTGTTTTATTTTCCTCAACATTACATTTGGTTTGGGCACAGTAACAGCATGCGAATACAACATCCTGATGTGTCTGTTACCAACTCACTTTCACATGGGATGAGTTGCTGCTGCTGCTGCTGCTATAGTAACACATGCGTCCTGAACTGGATCATTAATTGACTGAAAGGCACCTGCCATATACGTTGTGTCTAAGTACAGCTGGGCTTAGGTCAGGTGAACCAGAGCACAGTGCCTATAGAACTTCAACACATTTGGTCAAATGACTTTCATTTAGGTCACACAGTTTAAATGAATAATAAGTAAAATCACTTTATATACAAACTAAGAATAAGACTGACACTAGAGACCATGTTGTGATGTGATCACAGCAGCCGTGATGCCCACTCGCTGTGTGTGCTGCAGTGGAACACATGACACGAGAGAAGTGAGTTTGGCGATGCCAGTGAACTGTGCCAGATTTATTCAGTATGACTAACCATCCTCGCAGGGTTGGGGACATGCAACTAAAGGTTTAATGGGCCCTGTCTTTAAATACTTTCTAAAAATTCATTAAGGCTATAATAGTCATTGTTTGCACAAGTTAGTATGTGTAGATCATGTAAGATGCATCATGTTAGTTGCTGTTGTTAGTTGTGATAATAAAGGTTGACTATTATCTAGATTGTGTTGGATCAGTGGACAGGAATGATTGATTGAAACAGGGGTACAGACTTAACCAATGTGGGCCAGCGGTGTAAAACTGAGGGGGCCAGCGGCTCCTTCCCTAGTTCCTACCTCCTTACTTACAGCCCTTTGCTTTGACCACACTCAGGTCAGAACTCAGCCTGATCTCAGCTACACACCTGTAAAGTAGGGCTGCGACTTACGGTTATTTTCATTATCAATTAATCTGCCAAATATTTTCTCAATTAATCGATTAGTTATTTGGTCAATAAAATGTCTTATTTTGTCCACAACCCAAAGATATTCAGTTTACTGTTACAGAGGAGTAAATGAACCAGAACATATTAACATTTAAGAAGCTGAAAGCTGAAGTTTAGACTTTTTTCCTTAAAAAAAAATCAAATCAAATAATTGATTATGAAAATAGTCAGCGATTAACTGAATAGTTAGCAACTAATCAATTATTCAATTAATTGTTGCAACTCTACTGTAAAGTTTCGTGACAGCATCTTGCATGGATTTGATGCTATCGCCTTGACAAAATCTGTCCACAGACAGACAGACAGACAAGCACACACACGCACGCACACACACACACACACACACACACACACACACACACACACACACACACAAACTGACTCGCAGGGTGAAAACAATACCAGCCTTGCTGTCGGTTGGTAACAACAAAGACCACTCTGGCATGTAACTTACATCTACAGTTGAGTATTAAGTATCCAACTGTTTCTTTCCATTGAAGCCACTGATTTAATATCTTTTAAGTTGGCCTCATAAGATAGATTCATAAGGTACTGATTGTTACCACCAGCAAAGGTAAATGTTTGAAGTTAAACATTTACATTTCATTTAATTAAGGTGTACTTTATATGGTAATTTTCACTAACAAGACTGTGATTTCCATGTTTTCATCCTTTTTTAAACACAGAAACACATTTGTTGTAGTCACATAAGTGTGAAAAGACATTTATCTCAAAAATGACTATTAACGATGAACTTTAAACCTTCAAAATTCTTGCAGATATTTAAGAAACCCAGGCTGTAAGTGGCTTTTCCAGCTGTAAACTTAGCTTATAATCTAGATGTCTTTAACAAGAAATACTACAATAATGACAAGAGTTATTTTGAGCATCATACTTATTAGCACATGATTATCACCAGTTTTTCTGCTCACATGGTCACAGTATATAATGCAGCATTTCATTTTCAAGTCACGACTCAGCTGTGGCCTGCTATGGCCTGCTGTACAACTTCTGGCAACAATCTCAAACTTTTCAACTTTAAACTCTCCCAAAGCAAATGATCCAAACACATGTATCCCCCTCTACAGTGCCTTTGGGTCTTCAAATCGCCAAATCATTATAGTCTGGGCCTAATGTATAGTCTTAGAAAATGGCTACCACTTTTCAGCTTTGTCTCTGTGAAATTGTGCTTGAAGAGAAGTAGAATTGGTTTGCCTCATTAAAGATGTTACCTTTGTCAGTCGAATATGAATGGAAACACTGCTGAGATTCTCTGCTCTACTGTCTGTACGTGCGTTTTGTGAGCCCTGCATTGCTGATTATCCGTCCCAGCAGTAATTGAGGCTCTAATGTTCTCCCCTCACAGAAGAGAGAGAACCTGAGCCTGTCCTTCATTTAATATTAAACCCTTCTGACTGATCCCTGCTGACACTCCTTTAAGTAACTCTTACTTGTCGATGGCTATCGCTGGTGGCCATCTATTCTTCTGGCCTCTTTAGAGATTGGCAGAGGAAAAGGGAGGCATAAAGGGCTGTGTGCAGCACTCATGACAGCCCTAATAGGTCTGCAAACAACACACACACACACACACACACACACACTAGAGGTTGATTAATTCATCAATGCCTTTAAGGTGCTTAAGCCAGGATCAGCAACATTTCCACAACTACTTGGAGTTCAGCTCTCACAAACACAGTACGTTTTTGCATCCAGAAACAGACATGCTATTACCAAAATATACACACATGCACAGATGTTCAAATGTGGTTGAATTCCACATGATACAATGAGGGGAAATACACAAACATATTGGCTCGTACTGGCTTATAAATCAGATAATGCACTTATCAACACCCCATCTGGCTGGTTCAGAACATCTGTCTGATCAACAGGTAGCGAAATGGGGAAACACACAGATTTATGGGTAGGCATTTGACCCGAACGAATACATGTATAATACACACATGTGCATTTGAGTAAATTGATGTAACAGTGGATGGATTTGACAGATTCGATTTGTTTCAGAATTCTGTTAAAAATGTAAAGTTTAGCAAAAAGTTGCCAATAGACTGATATTCAGCAATAGTAAAGAAAGAAAGTGATTCTCTGAGGGTTTTATGTCTTTCTATAATAGTTGAACATGAGCAAAACTCATCACACTTCTTCCATGTGGATTTACATTAACTTCGACAACAGTGACAACTCCAGTTGTGTGGCAGCGGGCAAATATCAAGTGTTTATTATCTTGTTTTTTCCAGTTTTGAAAATCACTTAACAACGTGCTTTACAACAATAATCATAATTATATAATGAGGAGTTCATTACATAAACCCTCTTAAAACATAAATTATTTAATGAAATGCAAGTAGTTACGGTTTCAGATACAATTACTGACTGCTTCAAGGGCCTGTCAGGGAGCATTCTCTATTCATTTAGTGTTGGATTTGTCAATATAAACACTTTTTAACAAAATTTATATATAATACATAAAATGTCACATTTGTCACAACCCCAGAGTTGACAGACAGAGACCCAAACATACAGGATGTGCCATCCAACTGATGACAGAGTTAGACAGAGAGGTTAGAAATCCCTTGGACTCAGGACAGCATGTGAAAAGAGTGCCCGAAAAGAGTCTTATGCAATGGCACGCAGACCACAGGCAACCTGGGGCAATGATCCCCTTCACGTTTGGGCCCCTCCCTCTGAGTCTTTTACGTAACCAAAGGGAATGAACATGTATGTCCTCATGATTCCTAAATACCCTTCTCAGACTGCAAGTAGATGCAACCATACCACCTGGTCCTCTTATCCACCAAATCTGTCAGCTCAGATTCTTACAGTCTGTGATGATGCAGAAGGAAACGTGGAAGTTCACATGTGACAAAAAAAAAAAAGTTTGAGCTGTTTGAGGATATTCTTAGTGTAACATCATTATACTACAAGCAGTTTGCAGTGGAGGGTGCATTGCACCTGTTTATCCTCGTGAAAATGCAGCAGGCCAGATGTTGTCTGGAATCCTTGGTTCTGTCGTGTGTTTTTATATCTGCACAGATTATTGAAATGGCTATAGTGAATCCCCTCCATCTATGTGGAAGCACAGAAAGGAAACGTCCTGTTGGATATCTGCTTACAAGAGATTACTGACTGAATAAAGTGAACTGTATGGGTCACTCCCATTTCTCAGTTACGTGCGCTGGGAAACAATTTGTAATACTGTTTTCTTCTTGAGTTGATAATTTTGGGTGTCAAGGCTAGCTAGCATTTTAAAGCATAATACCGGTGAAATTTCATTGTTTCATTTCACCTTTAATATGCCTGAAAGGTGCAAGCGACCAGTGTATTTGCCACCACAGGTCTTACCTTCTGTTGCTCTTCAACCGACCACTTTGCGAGCTGCTAAATTTAAAGGTTTCCAATAATTTGCTGATTGAATCCACAGCATGACAAAATAATAATAATAATAAATTCTTTTATTAGAAAATCGGCATGCACAATGTACAATTTCAGCCCTACATGTTGAATTCAAACCCATTTTTTGTTAATTAATTAATGTTTAAATATTATTTTATCTAATAAAAAAATAAAAGAAACACGTAAATAATGTGTTTGTTTTAAACAAGTGATATGATTTTGTTCCTCTTTCGCCTTCCTAATAACCACCCAGCACGTCATTTTTAAACTTGATCCACCCGACCCTCAAGCCAGAAGATTATGTAACCCATCACCTCTTGTTGTCTTGGCCTTTCCTTGTGCTGGTCTGCTGTTTGCCCCATTGTAACGGCATCTTAGATACTTACAATGGTGTGTATATGTAAGGGTTCAAGTTATAATCTCAGCTTTATGGGCATCTAAGGTTAGGGGCTGAGATAAATAAATAACAGCCAACGAGTGCGCTTTCTGTGTGTGTGTGTGTGTGTGTGAGAGACTTCACTGCTCATTATGCAGTCTCACACTAAAACACACGCATTCCCCCTACTAGATTTTACTTGTGTCCTTGGTGGTGAAGTGCACAAGAGAACATGGTGTGTAGATCTGGCAGAAGAAGAAAACATGCCTCTATTATCTCATTAGCATAAATAAAACTCATTAGGATGAAAAAATGCAGTATTTGTAATGGTTGTTGGTAATACATGAGCGACCCACATAGAATGTACTGTTTCCATAGCAGCTCAGACTCTTCTTATGGAAGCTCAGTTCCCACTGGTTCCTATGTACCTGAAACCCGGTACATGTACTTGATTCCTTTAATACAGACAGTTCTCTCATATGGGAGACGATAAAGCATCCTTAATTTTAACCTCAGGGTTATAAAGCTGGATTACCCTCTGGCTTTGCATGCTGCTGATGTCACATACTTGGTGAAGTTACTGGTTATGAATGATACTGCCTCTGCTATTTCTCTTTTCATTCATCTTGCCCTCCAACCTGTAAGGAGATTTACATCTATTTTCCAAGTACTTGGTGGACAAGATGATAGCTAAGCCAGGATGGAATATCCATGTTTGTGGCTGCTGGCTGATGTGGTGTAATCCACCCTAAGCTCTTCCATAGATGGGATGGGGAGGGGGGTCAGTAAAGAGGGTTGTGGAGGGCTGCTCTGTCTCTGACCATGCTGGTTAGCAGGGATGGCCTGTGCTCTTGGCTTGAAGTTTGTGCTTATTAAAGTCACAAACACTCAGATTAGTGAGGTGTTTACATCGAAAACTCTCAGTGTTATACAAACCAGAGTCAAACCAGCCAACTGACATGGAACAGATGCATTAGCAAGAGTATGCGGACACTACGTACAAAGTTAATACTTGGATTTGACTCAGGTTAGGCGCATGCTGGGCCAGAGTTTGGGCTAAAATGTTGCATGATCAGCAATAGCAGTGGTATCAACTACAAACTGAGCAGTATTCCAGCAGGCATAGCATTATCATCTTAAACAGACCACCTTATTATAAAACATTTTTTTCTAATGTAATAGTTGTTTTTAATAACATCTTTCTATACAAACCTGACAAGTAGGTGACTGATATAAATGTGCTTTTGATTTAATTTACGGCAGTGGCTAAAACCCATATGCTGTCATGGAGTGATAAAATCAATCACCACAGTAGTGCCCAGTCTGTCTTAGATTAAGGACATTAAAAATCCAGGAAGGTATCACAAGTTTTTAAGAAAGAGCCATTGGTGCTCAAGAACAGAGACTAGCTGGGAAACTGGGCGGGGCTTTGGCTTTTTACGAGGGTGGAGCTTTAAACGGGAAAAAAACAAACAAACATGGCGGACAGGAAGTGAGTGATCTGTGTAAAGGCAAGTAAGTTCCACATCCTAAAGCTGGAGTTGCAATGACCTAAGCTGTAGTAGAGAAAGTTTGTTGGTTTGCATGGGTGCTGATTGTGAACAAAACAGTTGGATTGTGGTAATACGCTCTGCCAGAAAAATGTCTCCTGAATGTGAAATTGTTTGTATAAAGTTTTCTGGAAATATTAGTTTCGGAGATTGATTCCACCAAAACTCTAGGTAGCATCAGTATTATTTCCTGAGTGGTGTTATTTAACATGTGACCGGCTACATGAGGCCTGGCTGATTTGAACACATGCTTAGTGATGTTGGATATGTCTCTATTGTTTGATGGCGGAGGGAGTTTGCTTTGATGAGTAATGAGGAGAGGCCTTTCAGGTTTCAAAGAGTTGTTTGATACAGTACTCCTATTTAGTTTTTGCTTTGGTATTGAGTGAATACGTGCAGGTAAAAAGGGTTGGGAGATGGTTTTGGGATACTGAAAGATATAGATCAGCTTCCCACTTGACAACCCCATTGACTTGCCTTCATCCATACATTCCTCTACTGTATATGAGAGAGTGGCTTAAGGCAAATGAAGGTATATGACACGACATACAATACAATGTGTATACCGTGTGGATATGTGGCTTGTTGACTCAGCTGGCTCTCTATTCTTTGCATGGATGAAGGTGTTAAACATTCAGAAGTAGGTCAAAAGTAGGTTGAGGTAGGGATAGAGAATGGTATTGGCTGCCAGAAAGCTCAGTAGATTTATGATACCGCAGCCTGATAACAACAGCTGAGTTGAATGCCATTTAAGAAAGGTTGAAACATCATTGAAACCCAATGTTGGCCCACAAGATGTAAATGGTTATAATGCTGCTGTTGTTTGGTTAACTTTGCTAGCCATAAGACACTTATCAGTTTGTCCTAAAGCTGCAAAAGCTCCCTTCTGGGCCCTCTCAGATGCCCCAGAGTGAAAACAGAATCAAGTAGGGCTGAATTGTTTTTTTATTTTTTTTTGGAAAAGTTATCATCATCCTACACTGTGCTTCTCAACCATGAAGATTTACTTGCTATTCATCATTTCATATCACTCAAAATGGAAAACATTTACCTTTTTGAATATGCTACTTGTGCCACCTATTGGCTGACACCAGTCTTAAGTTTCCATATATTCTATCCTGTAATTAAAACCTATTTACAGCTATAGGCGCCGTGGCTATGGACCTGCTGGCCAAATTAAGTAAGCTTAATGAACCCCAGTGATTAACAGGCTGTTGGGATAATGTTGGAAAAACAACCTATGCTTAAATGATTCACTCTCAAAGCTGTTTAGCATCTGAGTGAGTTTATGTGTGTATGCATGCAGTACAGTCTATGGTGTGTTTGAATATTAATCTGCATGCTTTTATCTGCAAGTGCGAACATGGCCCACTCTTGTAACTCACACTTTTGACATTACATTGCCCCTGCTGTCTGTATTTAGTTGATGTTTCCTAAGCTTATATTGCCTTAGTTTCACAGTTGATTGAGTAGAGGGTTTGGTGTGGCTCTACGCTGTACTTATTTTAGTGAAGCTGGAGGGATCTGCCGTCAGTAATACTCGCTAAAGCCCCAGCTGTTTTGTTTTAATCAGATCCCAGGGGTTTTGGCCTGGCTAAATAAGGTTGGCTAATGGTTGCGAGTGACCCAGTCCTGTCAGGAGCGAACACCTCTCCGTGGTGTCAGTGCAGAAAGCTTTGAGATATAACATTAGGAAAATGCTTAATAACTCCGTTTAGCTACTATCTGTACACAGCTTGACTAAATAGGCCACTGTAAAACACTGCAGTCGAAGGTTTGTTTGGTTTCATGAGGGCTTTACGTTTTGTATTCTTTTGTGTAGTCTTGGCAGCTTTTGAGGAGATTAGATAAGATATTCCTTTATTAGTCCCACGATGGGGGAATTTACAACGTTACAGCAGACAGGACGAGATATTTCAAAAAAATATGTGCAGTTAAGATGGAGGAAGTATAAAAACAGAAACAATATAAAGTACATAGGGGGAGATATTAAAAGGTATTGAACATTGTTATGTGTATTAGTGTACTACTTCATGTAGCCCCACCCCAAAAAAAATGAAATAAATAGATATATATCTATATATAGATATATATTGATTAGCCTGGTCCTGATGATGAGCTTGACACATCCCTTTTGCATTTTTCTCTCTTTTTAAGTCATCAAAAACCAGAGGAAATGGCACGCTGGTCTAGAATTAGCTTCAGCTTTGTAGTACATGGCCTGTGTAGTGAATTGTGACATTTAGTCCCATGGATATTGCATTGTCATCCTTCCAAAACAAAACAAAAGCCATAGTCTCACGGGCTGAAGGAAAACACACAGATTACATGACCTTGTCAGTGGCTTACGTGACTATGACATCATATTTATGTTTATCCTAATAAGATGATCTCATTTCAACACGAGAGAAATGGGTTTTGAAGTGACCCTCGTCTTAACCTGCCCTGTCTGTCTGGCCAATTCTTTCCCAAAAGGCTGGTAATGCCACTGCCTGGGAGCCTGGCAACAGCGTATAACACAAATTGTTATTGGCCAGTCGCTGCACACACACACACACACACACACACACACACAAATGCTTGCTCTGTACACATGTGTGACTATGTTTGGATGTTACTACTCAACTTGATCTGGATCTTTTAAGGAGATGAAACTCGTAGTCACAAGAGGCAAGTGTGACTACAATATTTTTCCTGAACTAATAAGTTAATTAAGTTTACTACTATCTGATGTTTATAACTATTAATTTGACAAGAAATGTAAATTAAAAACGACAAAAACATCACAGCCAAGGATAACGCAGGATGAATTGGTTCTGTTGTGGCCCTTGATGTTTTAAGCAGTCATAAACTGCACAAGGGCAAATGAGTGACAGTGCTACTGCATGTGACATCATCCTTCATTTCTTAGATTTCTTACTCATCCTTTACTTTCCTTTATCTGCAATACAACTACTTTTACATTCTTGTGCTTATATCCTATATCCTAATACTTTAATACAACTGGCTGACTCCTAGTGTGCTTGACCTATCCTGCTCCTGTGTGACTTAACACAGTGTCCGGGGTGTTTAGTGGAAATGTCATGGAAATGTACAATTCACAGAGGGATGTATTGACTCTCTAAGTCTAGTTTTTAGTCACGATGCACACCTCAAATCAAAACCTTTTGATCCTATATGTCAAGGACGCCAAACAGAGAACGTATCCAGCTGTGAAATCTCATTGGCTAAGCAGGTGCCACTCCACGGCTTCCCAAGATGTGATTTCAGTGTTAGAGGCTGGATCATCACGCTGACACAAGACATGTTGTCCAGTATTATGGAGCAAAGAAAAGCCCAAACCAAAATGGCATCCTCAGTGTGTCTTTGCCCCACCTTGATCACCTCAGTCAAAATGTGTAAGTGTAAGCGACATTCTACTAAATGCTTTTATGCTTTTGCATTTTTAACAGAATCCAACAGAGGGAGGAAGACGTGTGCATGTGTGTGCATGTGCTTGCGTGTGTGTGTGTGTGTGGTGCTGAGCAGTAATCCTCATAGAGTGAAATCACTGTCCCATCTGGCCAATATGTCCGTGTGTGAAGGGAATCCTCCTTTTAGGAGTCTTGCCCCCTATCACTCCACTTTGTCTTTCACTCATTCTGCCGCCCAAGATACCAGGAATGAGCATGCTTCTCTTTTGGGCACATTCGGCCAAAAATAATTGTAGTCTAGTGAATTGTAAGTCTTTCTTTTGTTGGGGATTATATACGGTATGTTTCTGCATTATTTTGTGTGCATCAATAATAATAATAATAATAAACAACAGACTCTTACATAACCCTTCCAGCATATGGCGTGTAATCCATCTTGTAGTACACAACGTCATTATGCATCCACCGCAGTGTGTTTTTTTTAATTATTTTTTTTTAAAGCTAGCTTGGCCATAATGATGGTGCATGCAAACACTTAAAGTATGCCATGTAAAAGCACTTAAAAGATGTATTCCAAGGATTATTTCTGGCACGGTGAAAATGCACTCAGCTGACTCGTAGTTCATAGTGTGGATAGCAGCCCCCCCCCCCCTCAAATCGTCAAATTGTGTAACTGTAATGGGGTAAAATATTGGTAAAATATTTATTTGGTCAGGACACATTTTACAAATGAGAAAATGGTTCCTTAAATATCTGAATTATACAGTTTAGTTTTTTATTGCACTGAAATCTCAACACCTTACCTTTTCATACGACTCTCAGTTTGACCACAAATACTTTACAGGTCTATCTCCATAAAAGGAACAATACCCCATCATATGCGCTCACTTAGTTTTATGGCCAAGGCGACATTCTGGGGTCAGTTGTGACTGACCCATGTTTCTTTTTTTCTTTGGCTTTTTTTCTGTCACTTTACTTCCTCTTCCTCCCCTGTTCCTTTGTATTTTTCCTCTAGAGCTGAAATAATTAGTTGATTAAATGATTAGACAATTAGTCGATCAGAGATCTGCAGTGATTTTGATAATCAAATCAAGATGTGAGTTGGTTTTCAAGGGGAAATGCCAGACCTTCTCTGTTTTTGGTTTCTTTCATGTAAGGATTTTCTGTCTGTCTACTGAAAATGAAAAGATAAATAAATGAATCCAGAAAATAAGCGTCAGATGATAAATTGTTAGCTGCAGCCCTGTTTTTCTCCCCCACTTGACCCCTTTACTCTTTGCCTTCACTCCCACTTTAATCCCATCTCTCCCTCCTCTAACTTCATTTAGGTGTACTGCTAGTGGATCTCTCAAGACTATATTTATAGACTACGTATATACACTGACAGATGGACAGTCTCGTCGGTATGTTTTACTGTTGCTAGGTGATGTGGAAACATCAGTCAGCTATTAGTACAAGCAGATTGATGACAAAAAGTCAAAGAAACAAAGTACTTTGATATCTTCTTAGAACAACTGGCTAAAAACAGCGTGTTTCCTTTGTTTTGTAGCAAATACTATGAATTAAGAATGTGTTACAGCTCCACCACAGCATCAGATCTTGCCTCCTGGTTCCCTTTTCGTGCCTCATTACCCAAAATTAATTGTTTAATTTGTGTATGTTTCTGTTTCATGGGTGTGGTGAGCAACCAGTGACAGTAACTAGTTCTTTTTTTATGTCTCTCAACATGTTTTGAGGTTGTTCGAAAAATAAACACATAAGTGAAGATCAGGTTCTTAAAAAGTCATTATACAGGATATACTAATGATGCTTTCTACTTGTTATTTTGTTTCTGGAACAAGGAGTGATCTTTGGTAATGACTGTTTTATCTCTCTACAGCTTCCTTATGGTCCTGGTGTGTCTAATCTTCAGTGTCCTGTCCACTATAGAGCAATATGCAGACTTCGCCACCGGAACCCTCTTTTGGATGGTGAGTACTTTCAATGTGCTGATATACCAAACATTAAACCTTTCCAATGTGCACCTCCTCACTTTAACAGGTGCGGATGATGTTCAATGATGGGGTCCAATCAAGCAATTAACTGAACACGCCTGTGTGAAGGACCTTTTAAAACCACATGCATGATGGTAGTCATGGATCAATTAATTGTTTAACTGACTCGCCAATAAGTTGACCAGCAGAAAATGTACAATGGATTGAGAATTAAGTTACTTGTCAAGCAAAAAAAGAAAAAAGAACCAAACATTCACAGGTTTCAGCTTCTCAAATGTGGAAGGATTTGCTACATTTTTCTCTTTTTCACAGTAAGTTGTTTTATTTTATTGTATTTTGGATTGTTGGATGAAATTTCAAGCATTTTCAAGATGTCACATTTGCTTCCAGGCACCTAATTTTTCCCTGCATTTTGTAAACAATTGTGATTATTATGATAATCACTGCAGTCCACATCATGCCATGGGCTGTTGATGGAAGTGCTATCACTATACAGAGAGAACTGATTAAGTGATGGTTTCTTAGCAATTTCTTAAATTAAAACTTCTGTTTTTCTTGTATAACAAACCAGTGTTTCTTAATAAGGAAAGAGCGTCAGGATGATCATCTGAAGCTATAATAGCTGCACTGCAGTACCATCCTGTATCCACATGATGGAGACAGAAGATCTTAGCTGGGAGGGACTCCACCCGCCATCTTACACCTCAATGCAAAGATATTTGAATGCTCAAAAAGACAAATCACTTTTAGTTATTGCGAATACCATCACACAACAGCCCTTAACAGCTTGCACTGCATTCACTCCAAGCCCTTTACACTGAGACATGTGTATGTACCATGCATTATTAGCATGGGAATGCTCAGGAGCCAGTTTTTTTTTAACCTATTGTGTTGACACTGGTTATGCAGAATCATTTGGCTCCACAGAGACTGTCCATGCTGATACTTGCTGATAAATTGACCTTTTGTGGCTTATTAGGCTATTAAGGCTGCTAAGTGATGCAATAAATCCAGGGCTTACAACAGGTAGAGAAAATTATGGCTGCTGTTTGGAAACTCTACAAAGAGCTTGCATCATCTGGCTCTTGCCAGGACACTGTGAATATAAATACACACGTAGCAACTGTAGCTCGTACACAGTTTACACAAAGGCTGCACATGCACAGACATTGGCACACACACACAATCACAAAAACGCACTCATGTACCACCTCCTGAGTCCCGGGGGCAAACAGAGGACAGAGTGGACAGTGTGTTCTGTAAACTTTTGGCTAGCGCCCTTTGAAGACCTACTATCATGGTTATTCATTTATTTTTACCCAAGGAGATCCAAATACTCTCTATCATTATCTCTCTCTCTCTCTCTCTCTCTCTCCCCTCCTTCCACCTTTTTATATGCTGCTTTATTACGCAAGAGGTCATTAGTAATCCCCTAGAGAAAATGATGAAAACAATCTCTCAAATTATTCTTAATTTTTCTCTTGAATCACTGAACCCAGTGTATTTGTACACCTTGCCTTGTGTGTGTGTGTGAATGTAAATGCATGTGTATTTATGATCCATGGTTGTGGTTCAACATTAAGGCTGTGATTCAATATTAATTGTGAGAGTGCGTATGTGTGTGTGTGTGTGTGTGCATGCACTTGTCCCAGAGGAGCACTGTGAGCGGTGTCATGGTGGCATATAGTGGTGGTAATAGCTATACTTAGAAAGTTCAGGGTTAGCTGACATGCGTGAATCACAGGCTGCTTGTTTTGGAAGGCACAGGGGACATTAGTCCTTGAGGATATTTGGCCTTCAGGGCAGCTGCCAAAGTAAAGCTAGCCAGGCTGGGCAGGAGGCACAGACACACACACACACACACACACACACACACAGATGTGTTACATGGATCTCTTCTTTGTCCTGTCTTCTGCCCATATGTTGTTCATCGCTTTAAAAAAAACTGATTCATATTACACATAAACATGCACATAAGAGTATAAAGAGTAAAATACACAACAGTTATTCCAACAGTTATTATTCTGCAGTTACTTGAAGAATGGTGTATTAACAACACATTAGCTCCAGACAGCAAGTATTAGTGGCTAGCTTGGTTAACAGAGGGTGATCGCAGAACCGTCAAATACTACTAAATCACATATCAACAATTCCACGAGATACAATTCATAACAAAACCACATGAAAAGCACCCAACAGCTGTCAGCAAGCTGGAAGGAATGCAATAAAAAAAACGTTTTCCAACACCTTTGAATCATATTAAATAGCTCACCGTTTGAGAAAGCATGTGCAATTTAGATGGGATTGACATTATTATCAGGAATCCAACATTGGATTGTGCACCGTCCATGAGTTGCAAAAGCTTGATAAAGCTTTTTAGTGACTTTGTGTGTTTGTGAATGTGCGCGCCTCCCTTGTAGTGTGGGACACACAGATGAAGCAATCTAATCACATTTTCATCTGATAGCGTAATTCCCAAGCAGCTCTTTGAATGAGCTTCATCCTCGTTCTGGCTTGACGAGATTATAGCTGCGCGAACAGGCGGCTGTTTTCAGTAAACATGTAGTTGCCAGTTTTTGATACACACACAAAAACACCCCAACATCTGGGTGACCCATTTTATGGAATTATTGTGACTAATCCCTTCAAATTCCCCAAATTCATGCGTACTTTTGACTTTCAAATGTTACCCAGATGTCATAATTACTAAACTCAGTCAATTGGGATTCTGTGGGCATTTTGTGTTGGTGCTGATGTCCAACTGTGTGGCACTTCCATCATGCAACTATCAAAAGTTCCTCCCTTATTTGTCAGCAGTAGATTAAATATTTGTACTGACATAACCTCATCTGCTAGCAAAATGAGCACCTTTCGGTTAGAACTGTCCGTGGATCTTACAGTGTTATATAGACACTGCAACAGGGACTTGAAACATAGTCTGTTACTTTTCTACACTAACAATAAGGCTATGGCTGGCTGGGCAAGTTCAACTGAAATGGATGTCATAGGTAGCTTGGGTCCAGACCTCTGAATGCCAGCCCAGATCTCCGATTTGTTCAGAGATTCAAATCTGAATGAATGAAGTGAAACCAAATGGTAATTCAGTCTGATTATCAGGCTAAGTCATAGAGATTTACTGAACCATTTCTGCCCGTCTCTGTCTTCGGCTGTGCCTCTTTATCTTCCTTTCTCTTTGTCTTTAACCCAGTGACAGAAAATGGGCAATTCATGGAGATGAATAAGGGGGTATAGGAATCCAAGGCCAGACGACTCAAGCGCAAAATGTAAAGCTGTAAACATGGTTAATTAAAGAAAATGGGCAAACTGAAAATATAGAAAGCAGCAAAAAGGATCTGTCCATCTGTCTGCCCCATCATGATGCCCCTGATTGACGGAGGCCTTGGGTTGTTTTCCACAGTACTGCTGCAAAACTATCACTAAATGTACACATCTCTGTGCTGATACTAGAGCGACACCTCTGCCAGGCGGACCAGTGTCTGGTTTGATTGACAGGTCATTGTTTTGGGGCTCTGTGGTGCTGTGTTATTGCAGCGGGGCTGATGGTATTAAGTTTCATACGAGGGGTGGTCAGGGAGCAGCCAGTTCAAGCAATCAACGAGATGGCCACCCACATGGCCTTAGGTTTTAACAGACAGTATGGTGGCTAAATATTATGCATACACGGTGGCCGGGAAAACGATCTCTGCCAGACAGGCTTAATTAATTCGCAGAGTCACACTTGTATGCACATAATAGGAAAACAAATGCGCAATGGCACCTATTGGAACACAATATAAATTGGAACACAATATAAAAGCACTTGTATGCTGTTGCATAGTTCACAATCTTGTTCGAGTGCTGCAGAAAGGTTCAAGATCTCAACACCCAAGTTGATTATTTAGCCTTCTTATCTGTAAAGTAGCAGTGTGATGACATTTCATCCTGTGGCTTCAATCACTTAGCTATTGACCCTGTCTCAATATGAGCTGTCAACAGTCATGTTATCAACTCCCATCTTTTCTCCTGGGTGGTTGGGAGATCTTGGTTCTACGAGACCACCTCAGTGTCTCTCACACACCCGTCATTACCCACTCGTACCACATCGTAAATCTTGGTGATTGATTATAATGGCTTTAATGCTTTTAGATTAGTGAGATTAATGTGTGCCACAGTGTTATCAATGCTTTTTGAAATGATACCTTATCTACTTCCACATCCTCTCGTCCTGTATGTGTTTCACAATTATTATCTCTGTACCAATGGATTAATGTAACCCCTGCTCTGTGTTTGCATTGTGCTCCACAGGAGATTGTGCTGGTGCTGTTCTTTGGCACAGAGTATGTGGTCCGGTTGTGGTCTGCAGGCTGTCGCAGCAAATATGCAGGCATCAAAGGACGCCTCCGCTTTATCAGGAAGCCCATATCAATCATAGGTGCACCTGGCATTTTACTTTGCTCCCATTTAATACAGCAGCTGTCATGAATTGTTCTTGTAGATCAACAACTTCAATCATCATTCAAGCAATGTTGGGCTTTACTTTAGTACAAGGTTTTATTGAAACTTAAGTGATTGCAACCCTGATTTTATTTATTTTTTTGTTTCTGTTTGACTTTCTATCTCTCTTTCTCACAGATTTGATAGTGGTCATTGCCTCAATCATTGTGCTCGGTGTAGGGTCCAATGGCCAAGTGTTTGCCACATCTGCAATCAGGTAGAACAACTATTTTGTTCAGCATTTTATTATTTACTGAAAGCTGGAGAG
Organism: Pempheris klunzingeri; assembly: GCF_042242105.1. Classification (NCBI taxonomy): domain Eukaryota; kingdom Metazoa; phylum Chordata; class Actinopteri; order Acropomatiformes; family Pempheridae; genus Pempheris; species Pempheris klunzingeri. Next base: position 7,811,387 of record NC_092016.1, on the reverse strand, counting down.
AGGATCAGAAGATAATGAGACGGATGAGACGGTGTTGTGTGTTGCAGGGGCATCCGTTTCCTCCAAATCCTGCGCATGCTACATGTGGATCGACAGGGAGGAACGTGGAGACTGCTGGGATCTGTAGTCTTTATTCATCGACAGGTGGGCTGAAAGCGTTCAGGCTAATGCTGTGAATCCAGTGTTTTCATGTATCACAAGAAACCGACTTGATCAAACATCAGCTCTCTGTTGTCTATGTGATCATCTGTCTGCATGTCTATATTTGCTATTTTTAGAATAATCTTTTATCACACACCAGACAAATTAGAAGAGCTAAAATAAAACCCTCCTTTTGCATCTCTTAGCTGCAGTGTCTTCACTCAGCCTTCCTGATCCTGCTGCAATTTACTGCTTATTACAACAAATCCGACGTGCACGGGTCAGAAATACATGCACACATGTGCACAAATAAGCCACAGCAGACCTCACTTCTTCTCCTTATAAAGCCAGATCGTCATGGCTACTTTTTTTTTCTCACTGTATCCTGGGACACTTGTTTTAGTATTTCCTCAGGCTGATACACAATGAAGCCTGCGGATGTAATGTTCTTTTCTTAATCCCTGAAATAGACTGTGGTCTTTGGTTAGACTGATCAGCGAGGATTGTGTGCAAAGGTCAGGAATATAAATGCAAGATGAATCCACGATGAGCCTAATGTAATTTGTTGCCATCTCTCTGTTGTCAGGTGACCCCTTTATCAAATGATGTGCTCTGTGTAGTGGAAATGTATTGCCTTCAGCAGTGTCAATAAGTTGGTGGAAAAGAACAAAGCACGTGTGTGCTCAGAATCGCATTTGCTTTTAGAGTTGGGCTTCATTTACCGTAGCAGTATTTACATGTACTTATAACTTGTTTGCAACATATGTTTGGTCAAAAACATTTCAAGACAGGAAACATTTTATTTGAATTATTTAAAAATCACACCAATTTTATTCTTCTAGAGCGGATTGAAAGTGCAGTTAGTGTCCCGTTCAATGGCACAATCTTGACTGACTGTAGACCATTGTGTAGCGGACAGCTATAATAACCACCACACCTTGTTTATCCCTCCTACGATGCAGAAGGTGGTGGATGACCTAAGTGACCTCCACAGTGCTCTGGATGATGCAAACACATTAGTACTTAAGCAAGGCCTGAGATCACTGATTAAGCTGAACTAAAGATGTTGCTGCTGTCACTTACAGCTTTGTCAAAGAGCAGACCAGAGTAAAATAGAGTTTTCATAAAAAGGTACATGTAAAGGTCATGGTAAAGTCTTCACATGTGCATAAAATTTCATACAAGATCATGTGAAGTCTGTAATGTGTTTTTCAGGAGCTGATCACCACCTTATACATCGGCTTCCTGGGCCTGATCTTTTCCTCCTACTTTGTCTACCTGGCGGAGAAGGATGCTGTGGATGAGGAGGGCAAGACGGGTTTCTCCAGCTACGCTGATGCCCTGTGGTGGGGCGTGGTAAGGCAGATAAACTAGGAAATTGAAATAAATTGAATAGAAGAAGCAAGTCCCCGACTAATGTCTTTGTACTAATATCGGCATGTTTGCATGAGTACGTTTTCCAAATGTTGTTTTTTGCAATGCATACATTAGTTGGATCCTTAAAAGCTACGTGAATTTCCCAACATAGCTTATATACTGAACCTTTCAGTATATATATTTCACATGGACATGAAAAAAGATTCTCGTGTCTAAAGTGCTCTGTCAAGTAATCTGCACAATGGACTCTCAAGTGAAGCATTAACCGAAAAAATGGAGATGACTGGCCACCCTGGTTATACCCATTATTAACCCCCTTGAGTTTTTATCCTCTTCACTGGTTCTTCGTGTAGCATGCATGTGTTTCTGCAACACTTAACACAGACGCAGGTTTGTTGATGTTTTCCGTGCATAGAGCTGGTTTTGCTTATTTCCCTCTGTACAGAGGCTCGGGTTTCCAGAGTAGTTAATTAAACATTTGAATTGAAAGCCTGAGTAATGAGAAACCTATGGCAGCCTTGTGCAGGGGATCAGCGTGTCACAAAGAGGCGGTAATAAACCATTCACCTCTGGGCTCTTTGGCTCAAAGAACTTTTAGAGCACCAATATAAAGTGTCAGTTCCCTTAATTAAAACTTTAATTGTGGGATTACTACCTTTATGTAACGAAGGTTAGAGGGGTCACAGTGCTCCTCACTGCTCCATGGAAAGTTGAAGAAAAGCCTGTTATTTGTGTGCTCACAATGTTGAGAAAAGAATCAAGGTTGAGGATTTGAACCTTTTTGTTTTTCTGAGACCGTAAACTTGAGAGTCATGATATGCAGTTACAATAGGTTCGGTCAGGTTTGTGAGTGTTTGTGCGTGTGTGTGCACGCTTATTGAAATGAGATTTGCTCTGATTTGAGAATGCTAAGCTCTCCCAGTGTGTATTCCTTCTCTTGGCATGATTTCCACATTCGGATGTGCAGGTGCAGGGCACAGCTGGAGGACAAGCCAATGCCATGATTCATATCCCCTTCTCTACCTCCCTCCCTCCTTCCCTCGCTTACCTTCACTGCTTCTCTTCTTCTCTTGCCAGTGGCTGATGATTAGGTAATGGCTGTTTGATTTTAACAACCTTTCTAACTTCACCCAGGACACAGTGTGAAAGAGAAAATGAAGAAAATTTGAGCTAATGGTTGCAATTTTGTAGCTGTGGTGCTTAGGTACAATTTGAATTTGTTGTAATCACAAATACAGTACATACAGTATGCATGCTGATCAGCATTCATGTACATATGCATGTATGCATAGAGACATGCACGTACACACACATCTGCACATATTCAAAGACCCGGTTTGTGACCTTTGTATAGACATGAAGAGGTATTTGCCACACACCCTACAATCTGAATGCAAGGGGTGTTTTTGAGTAGACCATTCCACTCTGATGGTCAGGAGGACATTGTTTAGTCATCGGATTTGTGGATGAGGGATTAAATCCCCCACCACTCCACCTGCCCCCAACACACACCCACCCACTCTTCCCGCCCCTGCTCCTTCTTTTTTACTCCCAAAGCCCTTTTAAGTATCTCACCTTACATCAGACGCTTTGAGTTAGCGCACAGCGGCGGCTCACGCGGCAATACCCCATAGTCACCCACGGTAAGCCAAGTGTGTTCTGAATGTGTCAGAATTGGCTCGGCTTTCAGAGTGGGTGTAAATGCAAATGCAAGAGGTATTTGTTTTCCCCCTCACCCTGGCAAATTCCTACACTCACTGAGGATTAGTGGTTGGGAATCTTATTCCCTTTGAGGAGCAAGATCCTCAAATGCCCTGGCCATCGCTGACAGTCGTGGAGCAAAGCCAGAACGGCTGAAGAACTTTTTCTTTATTGTCTAATTCCTGTTATAGACTGCTGTGGTAAAGCTTTAAGAGCTCGGCTTTGACTGATGTTTTCATTACATCAGCAGTTCATTAAATTGGGGGGGGATTTGATTTTGATATCTCTCTGAATAGTTTTATTTATTGTAATATTGCAATGTTTAACATGAAAGTGATACTCTGTTTTACATTTGTCATTATGTACATTTGTATTAGTGAGGTTAATCTGGGGTAAAGGAAAGGATAGCCATTAAATTAAAAGGGTTTGTTCTTCTTTGACTTTTTAACATCGACTCTCTTGAGCACTTTTGTTTTCAATCAGACCTTTTTTTCTTTTGAGAGACACAAAGAACGGGGACCTTCGAGTTCCCTGCCTCAACCTGCAATGGTGATGTTTAATTTTGCTGAGTCACATCAGGCCTAAATGTCCTGAACTCTTTTACATCAATGGAGGGCTGAGTACATTGCATTTATATGTCTAGAATCTGCTTATGATAATCTTAACAGATGTAAAAGGCACTTCTTCTACTCTCTGTCTTTAGGTGACCGTCACCACAATCGGCTATGGAGACAAAATTCCTCAAACGTGGATAGGCAAGGCCATTGCCTCCTGCTTCAGTGTCTTCGCCATCTCCTTCTTCGCTCTGCCTGCTGTAAATATGATTTTAATCTGAATTATGTGAAATTCATGAGCACCATTTTAGATTTATTAAACTTATTTTGTTTCATTTAGTCCCAACGTCATTAAAACGTGTCTGACTAAGTTTATGCACTGCTCACTGCAGTGAAATCCTATGAGACTAGTTTCGTCCTTTTTCTGTGTTACTATACTGATGTAATGGGAAAATATAGATTTCACAACTGTGATACGATATGTTTTCCTGCATTATCAATACATACAGTACAACCTAATTCTCCTTGATTAGGGTATCCTGGGCTCAGGGTTTGCCCTAAAAGTCCAGCAGAAGCAGAGACAGAAGCACTTCAACAGACAGATCCCTGCTGCAGCCTGCCTCATCCAGGTACATTTTAGCATTGAATGAAAGCATCTTGGCATTAAAAATGTAGTGTAGTAATCCGCAACGTATACAAAAACCAGGTCAGACACAGTCCATCAATGATTTAACAGAAGACACTTGTCCTTGATACCACAGTTTGTATTGGACCATGAACACGGTTACAAAATTTCCTCAATCTGATCCTTATGTTTTTTTAGAGGTGCAAACTTGCACTGTCCGGATCTTGCCAGTGTAAGCTTCAGCAAACACTGGAAACTGAACAGAGAAAAAATGTAACAGTATTTGTTGTCTGCAAATTCCTACTGAGCCATGGAAAAGGTGAGCCGTATCCCACTTGCCAAGAGTGAAATGGGAGACGAACAAGTAGCTGTGTTGTGCCAAAAGCTAACCATTACAAGGATTACAGTTACCCAGAACACACTGAGACACAACCACAGTTTAGACAGCTGTGACATAAAGACACCCGAATGTCTGCAGGACTCTGACAAGATACTGCAGCTATCCACTCCTTGATTTAAAATATTTCTTGTTTGATAATACCACGAATTGAATAGAATAGCATATGTAAAGAATAATGTATTGTTGAATCGTATCAATCAAACTTAATTTATGAAGTGCTTAACATGTGACTTACAAGCTAATAATAAAAATGGTACAAATATAAACAGTTGGAGACTAATGGATTAAAAAAAATATGTACATACATATTACATATAATAAATATGTAGAGAGATTATTGAAAGCAATATAATGATTTATTTTCCAAGCGAAGTCCATAAACAGGAATCTGTCTGACACTTAACAGCAACGGTAGCAAAAGAAATACAGCATAACAAAAACTATTTGTACTCATTAAAAGAATTCACACATCACCGAATTTGTGGCTAATACTGCAGCATCACTGGCCGAGTCCTAAGGTAGGTTTTACATTTTTATTTGGGGAGTAGAAGAAAGTTGTAACTAATTCTGTGCTTCTACCTGTCCTCCTCAGACACTGTGGAGGTGCTATGCAGCAGAGAAACCAGGTGGCTGTGCTGCTACATGGAAAATGTATGTTCTAACTCCAGAGGCTGTTGCCGCAGCGGAAACTGACAGCTCCAGCACTTACGGCAGGAAACTGAACATATCGGTAATTATCCAGTTAAACTTGAATTCAGAGCCACTGGTATTCTGTGGCTCAGTTGTGCAGTTTTCAGTTGCAGATGATTTACTGTCTACATGATGAGTCTTACTTTCTATTTTGGCATTAAGCGCGTTTTCAAAAGGTATGCTTTCGATGCTGTGGGCTAGGGCACCGACCGTATGACCTCCTCGCTTTGAATTCAACCAGGAACATTTTCTCACATCTTAGACTCTCTTTTTCTCTTCCACTGTTTATTGTGTGTCTTTACTTTGATCTATCCAGTAAAGGTGAAACCCCACCCATAAACCACGGTCATATGACCTCTTATTTGCTCACGTTCTGGTCGTAGATAGCTCATTTTGAAAATGGCAATAAACATATTTAGTGCTTTTAGTATAAGAGAGAAACATTTGAAAGAATCCTTTGAACTTGAAGTGTGGAGCATCGAGAGGTCTACAAAAGAGCGTTGTCAGAAAAAGCCGTCAGACTGTGTTACTGCAGGGCGGATTTGCATAAGTCTGGCCCACACCATATTGTCTCCTTGTGCGGTTCACCTTTCACAACAATATTAGCTATGTTGCGGCCTAGGCCATACAGCATAAAAGGGCAAGTTAAGTTCCCACAAACATACACACACGTGGAAGGACACACAAATACAGGCACACACAGCAGCCCCTCTCCCCCCCCCCCCCCCCCCCCCCCCCAGGCCTGACTCCACCAGGATGACTCGAGGCCTTTGTCTCGTCCGGACAAAGACTCAGTCAGTTGAGATGATGTCACTGCCGCCTTTCTCATGGGAGTAAACCTTTGTCTAGTAGAACAACAACAAAAAAATCTTTGTGTAGCATTGAACCCACACGTATTGGGGAGAATGAAGGCTGCTTCCGCTCCTTTCTGTTTCAGCATGTGACTTTCTCCGCTGACTTTCCTCTCTCTCCCCTTTCTCTGTCTTTCAAGATTCCTCTCCTATTTCTTCTATGTTCAACAGACTTCATTTCGCTCTTTCTTTTCCCCTCTCCACTCTTCCTGTCTCCTCTCTTTCTGCATATTTCTCTCTGCTTTGTCTCTTTCTTCCTCATTCTCAACTGCCATGGTTTTTCTCCCTCTCCTCTTCACACCAAACTTCATAGGTCTGCTTCTTTGTCTTCCTCTCTCTTAAACTGACTGTTACAGTTTCTTCTTGTCCTTCCATCTTTCTCTTTTTCCTTTTTTTTCCCTCTCCCAGTCTTATGACACCCACCCCCGGCTCTCACTCTCTGCTAATGAGTCATTCAAACCTTGGGTATTTGGATTGAACTGTTGGCCAATTGTCAATGCCAAAGTCTGATCCACTGAGCCCAAATAATTGAGTTTCTATGAGGGCCATGTCCATGACGTTGGCGTGGGTCAGTGGGTCTAAGGATTGCAGCACAAAAGCACAAAATCTGGTAAGATATTGATTTATAACAAGATAATGTGAACTACACTGGTCCTAAAAGGAAATGATGGCTGAAATGGCTGTTTCCTTGACAATTTTTAACCTAAAATGTGTTCTGTGTTGCTAACAGGAAAGCACTGTGAACAAAAAATAATCCCTGCATGAACTGAGCCTTTATAGATAGTTTCACTCACAACCTACCCCTCCAAGAACTGCCACATTGTGGTGCAGGGATTTGCATGTCTCTATGATCCATGGAGCTTTTTTGTCTCCCAAATTAATTTAACCTCTGAGGGGGCAAAAAATAAATACATTCTAAGACCTCTAGGGATGTTTATTTTCTGGATACAGGGACTCTGCATAACTTAATGAAACTGGATGGACAATTGATGGATGGGCCAGGCTCATTAAGTACTATTGGGCCACCTGCATGTTCTTTGTGGACTGATCTCTGGCTGCACATTTTGATGTGGAATGTCACCTGTCTAGTTGGTAAAAGTGAGACGGTGCCATCTAGACACGTGGCCACGCTTCTCTGCACAGCACCTGCAGGTGGGTTACTTCCTTCAGAATGGGAGTGAGTTGCTGTGCGCCAAGTGATAAAGTGAAGGATCCCTTGGCTTTTGTCACACATGAGAGTATAATGGATTGTGAGATTGACAGGCTGATCAGTGCTGTGTTGGCAAGCTATAACTTGGTTATGCTATAACAAGCAGCTTAACCAATTTTCAGAGGGAAAGAGTGAAGAAAGGGCTACAAGCTTCCCTTTGACTGTGACATCGTCTCATCTATATCAGTTGTCACACTTTGTTCTCTATTTTATTCCATTGCCGTATGTGAAGAATTCTTAAAAGGCTCTTGTTAGTTGTGGATACAATTCATCACACTTCTTGCTTATTAACTGGGTTGATGTTTCCTCTGCCTGTCAGAAAAAGGGGAACAAGAGGAGGTTGAAGTCCAGAGGTAATGGATCTATGGGTGTGGCCTCAGAGCGGGCTGTATCGATCCCCCAGATCACCTACGATCACATTGAAGACTCTGAGGAGAAGAAAGATGTCCCATTTTTCATGGAAGAGCCGAGGGGGGCTGTTAAAGGTAATACGCTGGAAAGAGCACTGCGTCTATGTCACTGTAATGTACAGTATCCAAACTGATATCAAGCAGATATCAAGGGTCACTGTCACTCATATCAGTTTGTGGTCCACTAACTCCAGTGGATGTTTTTCAAAGAAAACCAGCTTCTTCCAACAACTCAGGCCCAGGCAAGTCACTTAGCCAAGATTACACATGAAAGCAATAAGCCCTGTTTTATTACTGCTTGATTAAATTGACTTCATTTTGGACTTCTTGGTAACAAAATTTTATGCAAAACTTGACACGTTTAGAGTGCCATGTTCTGTGAAGTTGTTTTTGAAGAAGGTGTTTGTGAATTGAATTGAGAGCCGTTTTGAAGCTATCTTTGCAGTTGTAATACAGTTCAAGGCCAACTGGCAATGAAGCCTGTGTCATGTGGAGGACATTTGACAAAATGAATTACTGCGGTAATGAAACCGACTTTTTCTGTTCGCTTAATACAATTTTGTTTGATGAAATAATGTGTGCTGAGGGCTGTGAAATGATGTCATGCCGACTTAAAGGCCTTGGAAATCCATTATTTCAGTAAAGGTTTGATGTGTTTTGCATTCAGGGCATTTAAATGGCGAAAAAAACTCTATGGTGAATGACATTTTTTATGACTCTTCATTTAGAAATATTAGCTGTCAGCTTGTACTTTTGTGTTGGCAAGTGTTTGTCACCCTTATTTTGAATGAAAGGATGTAGACAAATGTATAAATTAGATCCATAATAATGCACTTATTCTTACACGTTTAGTTAGTAGAGTCGTTACAAAAGCAAGAAACTAGAAAACCAATCTGATGGTAATGAATCGAAAAGATGGTGGCCTGTTCAGAGGCTTCTCTCTGCACGAGAGATCATGTTAATAATAATAACTCACTCGTCATTTTAGTTCCGTCATTGTGGAGCTATATATTAGTGAGACAAGATACATTTGTGAGCAAATCTGCCAGAAGGTAGTGATTATTTATGTATAGTGTATAGGGCATACTCTCTTGGATGACTTTTACATTGATGCAGACCCGCTTGTCCCCATCATGATGAATCGTAATACTTTAGTGATCTCGTAAGTTTTCATTTAGTACCATCATCAGGTCAAAATCAAATTGTCCAACAGTTTGGTTATACTGGTATTTTATCATAAACCAATATCATTCCCTCAGCTATTTTGCGTTTAGTGCTAATGAATCCATTATTATGCTAACATGCTAAATGAATCATATATAAAACTCATATTGTCCTTGTTGTTCTAACTTGAAGGATGGGGTAATGTTTCTTAGTGCTAATCTCTTGCATTAGATTGCCGTTTGGTTCACTCAGTTCATACAAACAGTGGAGGCCATTACACATTATGGGAGGAATTGTTATGTGCTAGTTTTTCATTTTCACACAGTAAACAGAGACCCTATCCTGATCCCCTTAGACCCAAGATGGCTGCCAGGTGTCTTCAGTAGGCCAGATGGAAGCCATTACAGTCTCAGTGGTGATTAGAGGTCATGGTTACAAGCTCTTTACTGCTTCACTTGTCCCCGTTGTTGGCCACAGATGCTCACACTGAGCTTAAGTGGGGAAAAAAGCTTGGTAATACAGACTTGCAAGGTTACAAGTGGGAATTTCTTGTTATACCACTTTTTTGAGTTCATCAATATTGCTGCATGTCATGTCAAAGCCAAAATGTGTTTTCTTTTTGTCATCAAACTAAAAAAAAAACCCAGTAATTTCAGCTTTAATCCATTTTATAACTGTTGCCAGCACTTGTACATAAAAACAAAAACAAGTTTTACTCTAAACACAGTATATCACTGATGGCTGGTTGGTTAAGATGACAGTGATTTAACTTCCTGTGTTAAAAGCCATCGCAGCCAAAAGAACTGACCCAGGCTCCAGGTTAATAAATGCACTTTATGAGTTTTTCCTGTCAAAGCGTGCAGTCATAAAGGCAGTTGGAGTGACATAAACTAAACATAAAGGCAGAACATCCCTAGAAGAGCTACCACATACGAGAGGAAAGGTTGTTAAGTTTCCTGCTTAATTGGGCAGATAGATAATGAAGGAAAACATATGTCCTAAGTACATGTGGAAAAAAAACAATCAAATCAAACTTCAAACCAGTTAGAACATTTTATCCTGCATTCATTCTCATATTTACATTTGCACAAGCAACAAAGCAAGCAGTCAACAAACAGATCTTATCTACTAATTATTTTAATGTTTTGCTTATATAATCAATAAATAAATACTCCTAAATGGATACACATGCTGAGACTATGGAGTGGAAAAAGGAACCCTGTAAAGGAAGCTGGAGCCTGCAGTCACTGATGGTAATGTGTGGAGTTCAAACAGCATGGGACTGCGTGAACTCTGCTTCAGATCCATAAAACGGGCATCTGCAACATCAACTGTCTGCACCAGGGCTGCTGCTCTTTTTTTTTTTGTAACCATCACTGTTTTAGCCTCATACTGGACAGCTGGACTCCTCAAAAATACTTAACCAAGACATGCATTTTTGAAAAACAGTTAAACAGTTGTTTTTAAGATGAACATTTATTAGGTGTTTTTATGCGTTATAAAAAAACTTATTAGTGTCTTTATGAGTCAGTTGTATGGGACAGATTAGGTACATGTCTTGGATGCCTTGTACTGTCGGCAGGGCTATCTTTTTTTTTTTTTTTTTGGCCACTTCTGATGATGGAAATATCTCTAGGTTCTTTAGCCGCTAAATGTTCCACTACGTTCACGGGCTAGTCTCTAACTGTGTCTTTCTGCTGTTTGCTGTCGAGTAGGTAATTCAATGTTGGAGCTTTTTCACTGAAAACTGCTGCCTGCTGTGGCCAAAAACAATACAGCTAAACAATGAGCTAAGCCTCCATAAAGCTCCATAAAGCAGAGGGGAACTGCACAGTCAGATTATAATTCTCAGTAGGTTCATCACTACCCACGACCCCTTTCACATTGTCACATTGTTTCCACAAAATATTGACTATAGCTGCTTCATCTACCTTCATCTGAACAGACAGCACATTTACCGTCATAAGTTTGAACTGTATGGGTACAATGACTCTTTAAAAATAGATGTACAAGCTGTATCTGCACCTCAATTAACGTGAAATCAATCGTTTTCCATTTAAAGAGGAAGTGATTGTGCAACCAAAATGCTGCTGTGCTGCAAACCAGGAACTGATAGAGGTTCTCGATTACAGTAATTGAAAGGATGTGTCATTTCTGCTGAAATTGTTTTGTGCTCCAGCTATGATGCAATCCCATACTAACAACATTTCTAACTTTCTTCACAGGAATCAGCAGAATGTTCAGGCAAACAGGTGAGTACTCTAAACTCAACTGAAGTGCACTAAATGGGATTCGAGGGATTGGATTATGACATTGTTTTTTACAGGGGGGAACAGATATTTCAGTGCACACTGGTCTCATGGTAGTTCCCCTCAATTTTCCATTCCATAATCTGGTATGTTAAGGCATAAGCTGTACCAGAATCCAAGTGGGAAAAAAAACTCTTATATATCTGTTATTTGCTGTCAAAACTCCACAAACACAAAGGTTCAGTCTATACTGTATATGTGATCGCTGCATTGTCTAACCAGTTGCCCCTTCCACTGGTAAGGCACTTCTTTTCCTCCTATTAAAAACTCCTCTGTGTTAATCATTAGCTAGGCTGCCTTTTTAATGTGGCCCAGACAGTATTTTAATTAGACTGGCTGGCTGGCTGGGCCTTTGTCCCCAACCGGACCAAACCAGAGCCAAGCACAGAGACTCAGACACTGGTCCTGGGCTGACCTGGCCTGTTTTCTTTACTGGGTGCCCTGCCAACACCACGGGTGAGGAACAGGGCTGGCCTGGCTAGGAATGGACAGGGGCCTAGAGGACCGTGGGGACCTAGACTGGGACACTAAAGAGAGAGAGGGGGGTTGGAGTTGATAAGCGGCCATTGTGGAGCTCCAGTGGTCAGAAATAAACTGGTCATTGTTTGATTTAGTCAGTGTCCGGCTTATCGCTCCACTTATCTGTCTGGCCCCACCCACCTCCCTGTCTGTGAGAATCTATCAATGGAGCGCCCCCTCTCTCCCTCTCTCTCTACCTCTCCGTGTACCTCTGTTTTGCTTTCTCTGCACTTGTTCTTTCTTTCTACATCTCCTGGTCTTGGCTCATACTTTCCCAACCAAACACATTTGCACTGATGGGCCAGATAAACTACATGTTAATAAACTCTTATCCTGTTTGTGTAGCTGATAAGCCAGTTCACGTCTACTTCGGTGAGCTGAAGTTGAGGCCAAAGGTGGCTCTTGTTAGCTCTGGTTACCCCCCCCCCCCTCCCCCCCTCCCCCTGTTTCTCTCACTTTCTCTCCTTCCTTGTCTCCCTCTCTCTCTCTCTTTCCCACTTGCCGTCTCTGTTTCCGGATTGGACAATGTTAAACAAACTCGATGATGGAATACAAGAGAAGTTGAATGGATTTTGCTTGAATTGGAATGGTCACTCTGTTCTTGGACACAGATTTGCCTTCATTCTTTATCACAATGGAGGCCCGGCGGTTTGGAGGAGAGACTTGTCAAACTCAGACGCTGACAGTCTGACTGCAGGTCAAGACCCAGCTACACATGTTGTTCTTTGCGGTTGTTTTTAGCCGCGCCAGCAGCCAGCCAGCTGCACTGTTGAACTGGTGCACTGCAATTTCTGTTTCCTCATATGCATTTCTCGAAAAAATATGTAACTCAAATACTTCCTGCCCTAAAATTCTTAATTTTTATCTCATGAATAGAAGTTTTGCATCCTTTTGAAAATGTCCATGTTCATTCAAATGCAGCACGCCTGTTGCATACTAAACTGTCGAACAATGACAAATGATATAAAGGGTGTTTGTTTCAACTTTTTTCCTTACTTCTTTTTTCCTTCCTTTCCTCTCTTTTTTTTTTTTTTCTTCTATTCTAACTAATTTGCATGGCATCAGGCCCTCCTCAACATTCTTGGTCGTCTTTCACCCTGAGCTGCCCTGGCTCTCCAGGTATCTTTTTGTTTCTTTGTGTCTGCTTTTGTGTTGCTCATACTCACAATCAAATATATAAACACTTCTCACCTTATTTTGCCTCAGACCCCAACTTTGTCATTTGTCCTCAAACTATTATTCAACTTAACACACATTTCTCTATGGTGTCCTTGAAGAGCTATATAACCATCACATTTTGTCTTTTCAATCAAAATGAATTACTTGCAAAAAAACATTTCCTCAGTATAAATTAAGTAGATTTGAATTTATATACAGCTTACCAGCCCAATGAGTGTACTGGAAATATTACCTCTACTATCTGTGTTCTTCGCAGTAAGGAGGACTCATGATAACAGCACCTCCATCGACATCTCCCGCGCCAACAGCTTAACTGATGAGCTGGACTACATGAGTGAGGACATTCCTCTGACTATGGTGACGAACAGAGCACAGTAAGTCCCAGAAAGTTTCCCCCTCCGTCTTCTCTGGAGCCCCCATTTCACTCCGATCCATCACCCTGCACTGACCTCCATTCTTTGATTCATATAATACTGATTTTCCTACTTGTCATAGTACCTAAAGGCCTTTGTCAGCCCGGAGAGCCCCTCTAGCTGTTCTCTAAATGAAGTTGTTTTGTTGAACTCTGTTGAGGGTTAAATAGACTCTCAAGGGCCAAGACCATATCAGGTACACAGAGAGTTATAAAGGGGATTATCCCTTTAGTCTTGAGGGAAATGTCAAAGAAATCCCTCTCAATAGGTTGTAGGACATGCTAAGGTACCAGATGGCTTGTCACCACATGCCCTCAGGATTGAGACTTCACTGCAGTTGGTGGCTGCGTGAATTGCGAACACGTTGTTCCTTCTTCCTGCTGATCCGCTCATTCAGATGAGTTTCATTAATGTGAACCAAAACATAATTGTGATGTAATAAGGTTTTCTTTGCTTTCCCGTGGTAACGTGCTGCAGCAGAGCATGTTGATGTCTGCTACAAAAACAATTTACTCCCCATTATATCACCACTGTCCCCCCGTCTTTCCACCAGTATCAACAGACCAGTGCTCCCACGTGGTGTTTTCACAAGTTTACACTATCAACACTCGCTACAAGTGTTCACGTAGACGCAAAGTGGAAAGACTTTGCACAGACAACACGTCAACACCATTGTTTGGTTTAATCCCCAGAGTGGGAGACTGCTAGAGTTGTTTTCCCACTGGGGCCGAGTCATGTAGCATCATTACATCCAGATTAGGTGATTACCGAACAGGCAGGTAATACCAAGTCTCATAGGACTAAATGCTGAATGTTAGAGGTTTTCATACAATATGGGCTTAAAAAAAAGCCCATAGTAGATAGTAGATGAATTTGCCATGTAGATGAATTTGTGTATATGTGGTTGTTCCCTTTCATTGATAATATGGTTAATCCAGAGCGTTCATCCACCACAATAAACTGACACACCCTTTAATACCTCAGGTCCATGTGCACTGACGGCTTTGAGATGCATCTTTACTGTTGTGCTGCACTGTGATGTACCAACATGCAGTGTTTTTAGTATTGCTAGTGCATTTAGTCTTTTTTACTGTGTGAGTGTGAGTGTGTGTGTGTGTGTGTGTGTGTGTGTGTGTGGTGGTTCCCATAATGGCTGACATGTGTTGTTAAAGTCAGAAACTTTTATTTACAGTCATTTATGTCCTTTGGTTTTTCCATTTCATAAGCAGTCCTTTCTAAAGTAGAGCAGAAAGCAGCTACTGTCTGAAAAATAAAACTGACAAAATGAGGCTTGAGATTTTAATACTTTTTTTTGTTCCTTATTCTTGTTTGTAAATGTGTGAACATGTGTGTTTATCCTCATGTACACCATAGATGTACAAGAATGACTGTTGTTCATAATTGTGTAGAGTATTCCTGCCTTCTCCCTCTGATGGCCTTTTCCTATTCATCCTGCATTATCCTTTCTGTGCCCACTTGAAAACAAAAGGGTTAGTGCACCTTTTGCACAAAGAAGCACAGAGTCATTACCAAAATGGAAAACCTTACTAGTTTTACCCCAATTTTAAATTTTTGTTCAAATTATATTGTACGGTAAAGAGTGCTTAATGCTCTCCACCCACAGTACATCATCCAATCCTTTAAATCAAGTGAAAACATGAGAAATAAAACGGTAAACAAAAGTCATGAGCAGCAGAACACTTCTTTTCTCCTTTGCAGTTTTTTTTTTTTTTTTAACCTTCATAGCTTTGGTCCAGGAGTCTTTCTCCACACAGCACTTGAATTCAAAAAGGCACTATACTGACTGCCCTGCTAGCCTTCTTCTTCTCCTCTCTTTTTTTCCGTTTTCTCCACCTTTCTATCCTTCCATCCACCCTGATCTTATCTGCTGGTCAAAGGCAGACCATGGAAAACATCATCTTTGACATGCCGTAGAAACCATGACTCGCCATTACGCCTACTCCCATTTGTCATGTACGGTTTAATAGGTGTGCCACTGCTGGAAAATGTGATTACTGTTCCTCATATTTCATTTTTTGAGCTTTCTGCTATCGTTTGTTTTTTTCTAATTCATGAGAATAAGTTGTGTAGAACACATGTAGTGTCTTTACATTATTAAGTAAGTAAGTATGTTTTAGTGTTAAGACATGTGGGAATGAATCCTAATAGTTTGAGAAACTGATTGATGATGCTTCAAGGTGATAGGGTGTCAGCGTCTGCCACTTTGATAGTAATAAGCACAGTCGCTGGTGTTGAAATGCAACCCGAGTGGCACACAAAAATGGTCATGTATGAGCTTATTTTATAAGAATATGCAAAGAAACATGTTTGGAAATCTAGCTCTTGTTCTCCTAACAGAAGATGGCGCTACTCTTTTACAGTATGGAGGCGACTTGATGGTACAGTATTCTATAAACAGCCCATAGCCTTTTATAGGGGCCTGTGTGCTCATGACATTCTTAGTGTCTTCATCATTTGTTACAATCAACTACACAATGAATTATTTGACAACATTTTATGCCGCAGTTGTATCTTACATAGTATGTAGCCAGATTTTCAGACGGTCAATTAATAATTGATGTCCCTTGAACAGATGTAAGAATCATCCGTTTCATTTTGAAAAACTACATCCTTTTTCTTTCACGTGTCATCTCATGGCCAGGGCACGTGTACTTGTTGTTTTAATTACCTTTTTTTTGTGTGTGTGTGTGTGTGACTGCATGCCCACATGCACATGCAAGTGGTAAACACGCACTGGTTGGTAATCCTTAAGTGTGTGTGAGAGAACGAGTCTTCCAGCTGCAGAGACAGACAGTGTCTATTTGTATCCATTGCAGGGCTGCTGTGCCCATAACTCAGCTGTAACAGCCACGCTCAGATTTGGGTCATGCTGGGCACATTCTCATAACAGCTGGTTTGTTTTGCCCCTGGTGTCACGCCACCAAGGACAGCACTGTCATTTGGCATCCTTATCTGGATCTGTGCAGACAGCTACCACATCCACCCTTACTGAAATGGGGAGGGGACTTGCACGCACACACGCTGAATCAGTTTGCTCTTGTTTTATATTCAGGAATCAGTTTCTCCACTCCCTTCAGCCTTAAATGAAAATTTGACACGAGCTGGCGCTTCCCTCGCTGTTGTTTGCTGCTTAATCAAACAGCCTTTATTCTACATTTCTGGTACCTCTATCACTGTTATTTCTCCATGACAGCTCTGCTGGAACATTCCACTGTTTTCTTAGCTTTGTGGAAATGGACTACCCCAAAAATATAATATGTGTGTGTGTGTATGTGTTAGTTCACATGTGAGAGGCATCAATGCAGCTGACTGTGATGTCTCTGGGCTGCTAAAGAGGAAGTGGTGCAGGGCAGCGTCCGCACGCAATCATGTCTTTTGCTCCTCTGAACTCAAAACACACACACACACAGTTTTCCCCACTGGGAAGATAAATCATTATTATTGTCTTGTTTGTTTGTTTAAAACTAGCATACTGTAATTTGATGGATTAAAAAAAAAAAAAATCTCAAAAAAAAAAAAAAAAAAAGCCTGTACAAATGTTCCACAATCGTCAGAATTGGTTTTCCCTTTTTACTGTAAACTCTTACTTCACTATTTGTTTACTTGGGCCTGTGTAAATTAGGCTTGATTTCGTTATGATTAGATTTGATAAGATACAGTGTGTGTATAGCCGGAGACTTTGAGGATGTTACTCTCTGAGATTTACTGGTTAACTGTTGCATGAAATCAAAACAAAACCCAGCGGGGCTGCCGATTCTAAATCCACCCCAAAGCAGACTGACATTTACCCTCTTGTAGAATGAGTAAATGTTTCCAAGTACACTTCTTAGGCCCCAAACAGAGGAAGGCCATGTTTAGCTGATTGCAGTGATTGTGTCCTATCTCTCTCTGCCTGCCCTCTGCTGTAATACCCTTTTTGTGCTTCCACGCCAACAACAGCTTTGGCCACAAGCATCATGTTTTATGGTGGTCCGTCCATCAGTGTGTCCCATTCTCATGAATGCAATATCTCAGAAACGCCTCGAGGCGTTGCTCAAAATTTGATACAAACATCCTCTTGGACACAAAGCATGAAATAATGAAGTGATGCAATTTTATATCCAACAGGTCAACTTCACTGCAAAAACAATTTTCCGGTCATTATTCAACACCATAACTAACAACAACACCTGGTGACACTAATCTTGGGTGCCCACCTTGAAACTGTGGCGACTGTATAGATGTTCTATGCTGCTTGGTTGATGATGAGTGCGAAGCATGCTCTTTTTAGAATTGTTGCGTCTTTGCAGCAACATCGGCTTTATTGGCTACAGTGTGAACACATAAGGAATTTAACTTACACACTAACAGACATACAGCAGAACAAGAACAACAAAGTCAAGTCAAATCAATTTTATTCATATATCCCTAGATCACAAATTAAAAAAAAAAAAATACCTCTAGGGGCTTCATAATCTGTACAGATATTCTTTATTTTTAGACACTCTGCTTGGATGGTAAACAGTTCCTTATGGTCTTTGCTACATATGATGAGTCTGGGTAGGCACGGTTGAAAACTGCAACTTGACTGATTGGCTGAGGCATACAACCATGAAGCAGTAATTCCAGTTTCTCTCTATATAACGCATCGTCTCTCTGCCTCTCCACATACCCCAAAATAAATCCAAAAGGACCAGGAGGGTTATTTTCTCTGTGTAGAAGCACTAGATCAGTAGCGTCTGTCTTGTCAGGTCTTGTGACCTGAGGCAGTTGCCTTTTCCTCCTGCTGGGTGTGGCCAGGTTCTCCGCCTGTCTCCTCCTCCTCCTCCTTCTCGTCGTCTCCTCTCAGACCTGTAAAAGCCTGTATGGGCCACCTGCAGGCAGCTCTTAATTAGTTCCCCTCTTACAAGCTAGGCGGAGATAAACAATGAAAACCCACTGCAGCGCCACAGGAGGGATTGCAGGCAGAAACACATGCATCATGGCCTGTCCTCTTCAAGTAGGGGCCTCTCTCTGCTGAGCAACTGGCGTCTTTTGTGTGGAGTTCTGAACAAATTGACTTTTTGTCCGTGTGGCCTCTCTATGCTTGTCTTTTACACTGTACTCTGATATTGATGGCACAGAGGGGCGTTTCAAACATATGGTGTTTAGTCAAGTGGAAAAATCTAAAATGCATTCATGGTTTTTGTCACAGGAGTCATTTTAAACCTTGAATATTGTCATTTTGACAAATGATATAAGTCCCTCCCCAACCCTGCCCCCCCTTCTCCGCAACTTTGTGCTCCAAAACATGTGCTGACCAAGAAGTTATTTTATGGGGATTTGTGCAAGATTCAACAGTGAATCTAATGTGAAAATATCCAATAAATCCTCTTAATATTTTTGGCTTTACTGCCAAGTATTAGAATGACAAACTAGACTAGGCAAGGCCTCACTTTGGGCACATGCACAAAACACAAATGCACACACACATGCACACAGACAAACGGATGGGGTAAGATCTGTGGCCTCCTGCCCTGCAGCAAGAAAAGCTGCCCGGGCGCTGCTGCTTTATGAAAAGATAGTGAAAGAAACTGAGAAAGAAAGGAACAAATTGTGCCCCAGTTTCTTGACTTTCTGCCAATTTCTAGAGCATAAAAAAGACAGAAAATGGTCTTGGTGCAGTAAAACAGCCACACACTGATTCATATTCTCTGGACAGCCGAGCTTGTGCATGGAGGGATTCAGTAGTTAATCTCATTACAGACTCTGGGCTTTTTATGTGGTTGCTGACCTCCACTCTACCTTTACTCACTTGGGCAAATTAGAATTAGTTTAATTGCTCTCACTTCTCCAAAATACAACCAGCATAAATGCTAAGGATAAGCTTGCCGTATTAGTGTTATATATGGTGTACAGTATAACAGTGAAAATCTTCTTTATGAGTGCTCTAGCAGTCAAAGCATCATTCACTTGAAATTGAAAAACATACCTGCTGGACAACTTTGACTTACAAAGCTCTACCTTTTTTGTGTCGCCTATTTGAAAGGCAGTTATGGGTTAACATGAACCACAACTACAGATTATATTGCAAATGAATGTCAGTAACTGACAGTCCATGACTTTGACTTGCAGTCTGTAGTGTGTTTTAGCCCCAGATGTCTTTATGTCCAGTTAGAATAGGAAGCCCTGACGGCGACAGTAACATTGCAGCCACAGTCTGCTTCTTTCAGCTTTTCAGGGAGGCCATGGTGTTCTGTGCTAGTGTGCAGCTGAGGTTTACGGTGCACTTTTACCCATTTCTTCATGGTGGTTTGTGCCCAAAACACAGTGTGTAGTATTTCTTGTAGTCAAAGTCATGTTGAACTAAAGCTTTTGTCAGGAAGAGTTGAATAAGTTTAGTTAAGAATTAATAATCTGAATTTTTAAAATAATTAAAAAATATTTTAATTGGTGTAACATCAGAAAACTTTTTTCTCATAAAAGACTTTTAGCTTGGAAATTCAGAGTTTTTTGGGAATATTTCTCCCTCTCCTAGTTTTTCTTTTTGTTATTTGATCAGGTCACTCTAATCTATATCTCACACTGTACAGTATGCTACAATTCTCCTACCAGGGCCAAAAACAGAATCATCAAGCCATTTTTTTATGACATGTACGTCACATCCAAGCCAATAAAAGGCATTTTCATGAAGTACTTAATTAAAGAGTGCGTTTAGTCGGGCTTTACAATGTCCATGCTGGATGAATGGAGGCCCTCGAGCTGCACTTATAAGAGGTTAGAGTGTGTACTCTCCCTCAGTGGTGTTGGTGGTTCTGGGAGGGTTTTATGGCGAGGGACCATCAGTGACAGGGAGAATGGCCTTCTTTATGGCCTCTCACCGCAAGTTGGAAAATCCAGAGACTCAGCAAGCAAGTACTGCATAAATAAACTGTCCAGACCAAATAAAAAGATACACCAACATGATCTATAACTGCTGCATCCAGATTATTGACTGCTCTGTGTGCAGTGGCTGGAACGCCATTTTGGCTCTATTAGCTGTAGCAATTGTACACAGTGGTAGATTGAAGTGAGCCTGTCACGGCATGCTGGTTTGGTAAATATCCTAGAGTGGTGTGGTGGATCAGGGTTCAATCCAAAATCAGCATGAGTAACTACTCATGAACCAAACCGGGCTTAAAAAAGACAGGCAACCAAACTTGGGCTCATTATCTATAGTACAGTATTATGTTTTTAAGTATGGTCTGTTTAAAAGATAATTGTCATTTTGCCTTTCTTTTTCTCTCAAGTCCAAAGTTCAAATGGTGGGATTTTTTGGAATGCTGGCAAGTTAGCAATCCATGCTGATCTTACTGCTGGACTCAGCTGCTCTATTCAATAACCTCACTCCAAATATGTAAACTTCTCAAAAATTATGGCTGTCCCACTTCCGTAGGTTTAGTCACTCAGACGCTGCCCGATAAACCATTTTAAAAGCGAAGTCAGTGGAAAGATTTGTGGATGGAGTAGAAATGCACTGTATGTCTTTTATATGTATGCATGTGTGGCCTTGGGAGTGAATTTAAAATTTGTAAAAATCTGGTGGGCCCACTCCTGTGCCCTGCATTGTTATGTCTTTGGCATCACTGTCTCTTCAGCTCCACAAATGTGGAAAGAAAAACAGATAACAAAGGAAGTAAATGAATCAGGAAATTGCTGTTTTCACAACATGACTTACTGAGCAGCTCTGTGATGTCATGGCTCTCTTGACAATTTAAGAAAAACTTTAAAAGTCTTTGTTTAGACATGAGTGCTGTTAACAATTACACACTCATGGGACAATATTAATGACAATTAGTGATGTTGTTAGTTGTGTTCATAATTGAATCATACCATGCAGCTCTTTGTTCGGCCATTTGGAATGTTTTTATTTAATAATGTTTGTCCTAATGGGGTTCAGCATTGTAACACTGAGGTTAAATATACAAATTAAACTAATGAACATAATTACTCAAAATTAAAGTAGTAGCGCCCCATTAATGGAAGTCACAATGAGGTAGCTTGAGGATATTTAATTCTGCCCAAACGCAAACAAACTAACGATAAACTCCAGATGACTTACATTAATTTTCGAAGAGGAAGTCAGCAAGCATTATCTCAAGATTTCTTATTTCTGGATGAGAGACCCATGCAAATAAAGTTTTGATTTTTTTGTTGTTGTTGTTGTAGTTATTAGGTATAAGTTGCAAGTAAGTTAACTCTTAAATTTAGCCAAAAACTGTTTCGACACAAATGTGGACATGTGGGCATGTATTATAAGATATTTGACGAATCAAGAGAACATTAAGAAAAATGAAGTTATAATCGTAATTTTTACTTTGTGATAATAAGAGAAAAGAAAAAAAGAAAAAGTCTGACAGAAACAATGGGCCATTATTTTTTGTAAGCGGATGCTATTCCAGTGTATATTCTCCTCTTTGCTGAAAAATTCACCAGGTTCTGTCGAACACTTTCAGGAGCCAAGCACTGCTGTAAGAAGTGACCAACTCAATGTAAGGAGCCAAATCATGCAATACTTGGTAACTGGTGACTTGGATTGTGTAGTAGTGGTAGTAGTAGTAGTGGTGGTAGTAGTAGTAGTAGTAGTAGCTGTAGTGGTAGTTCTGACAACTCCTCCTTTGACTGTAGAGAAATCAAAGTAAGGCCCAACCCAGTCCTTACTTGGAGGATTCCCAGGTTAGCTATAGATGCTTCCCTGTCTCTTAGAGGTGTGTCTCCCTCCCTCCCTCCTCCAATATTAGAGGCACCTGTATAAATACACTCTATTATCTTTTGTGTGTGTGTGTTTCTCTCCGTGTTCTCCTCCTCCGTCTTCTCCTGTGCAGGGCTCAGTTCCTCCTTCACTCCTGTTAATGAAAACAGTAGTCTGCAGCAGCACCTGAGTGGCCTGTTTGTACAGCCAATCCTATAGCCTTCCTCTAGCCGCTTTTTTTTTTTTTTTACGCAACTCTCTCAGCTCTCGTGCTCTCAGGTTTTCAAACAGGCCAGCCGTGCCATTTGATGTGGGCCGGGGGGGGTTTATTCAGGTGTGGCGACCAGTGCTGCCGCCACCCAGCCTCTGATGTTGCGTCCATCCGCAGCCAGGTGCCGGAGCTTCGTCAGAGAGCCCAGTGTTTCGCCCCTGGAGATGAATAGAGGCCCTGTTGATGGAGCTCGTCTGTGGGGCCCTGTGGTTTCTCCCCTCTTACACTCAGAAACGGGTATATACTACAGGCCAGGGCGTTTACCTGCTGGAGAGATGTGGGGTGACTGAAGGGGAGCTACAACGCTCTGGCCCACTCTTTGACCACAGGGGGACTTATAATATAATATGGTACATGCATTTGTGTGTATCCATGTGTCCCCATGCGTCCATGTGTTTGAACGCGCGTGCACTCCCACCCTGGCTAAGTGCCTGCCCCACCTGTCTAAATGAACACCCCTGTGTGTGTTTGAACTAAGGCTGGGTGTGGGTCAGCAGAGGTTGAATTGGCTAAAATGGGCCGCTTGGCATTTCATCAAGGATACAGCCTCCGATCACATTATGATGTGGGAGGGTTTCAGTGTATTTTCTTTGGAGGTGTGATTGTTCTAAAATATCCCTTACCTTTATTTTAGATAGAGAGCGGTGGGTTATTTATATAACATTGACATAAAGGTATTTTGGATGGCTAAAATTGCATTAAAATATGTGTTTAACACCCAATTTTGGAAGTGAAATGGAAACTATTCCTTAAAGAAAGCTCTCCACTGTGAATAACTTGCAGGTTTATATTAGGCTTGCTGTAGAGGAATTCCAACAATTTTGTTTCACTTTATACATCTTCAGAGTATCTGCAGATCTTAAAGTCTTAAAGGGCATTTCAGTTTCCTCAAAAAAAGGCCTTGGAAGGTATTAAAAAGTTTTGAATGTCATTTACAAAGGTCTTGAATATTTGTTCTTGCCTGCTGTGGTCAAAAGCATTAGTTAGAACATTTTGTGCAACAAGTACGGAGTATATATAAATCAATCCATTTATTTACATGATACATAATTGTAGACCATAAACTACCTACTGATTTTCGTATGACTGTGGATTTAATTACATTTTATGTTGTATTAACAAGAGAAAATAGGTTTCAGATTTGATTTGGTGAAGACTGCCTAAACCCCGATCTTGTGGATGAATGGCATGAATAAAACAAAAGCAACAATTCCGAGTTACCTGACCACGACGCATGCATACAGATCAGCAACTCTCATGTGAATCAGCCTGTAGCTTGAATTTCGTGGTAGTTCATGATTTCTCTGAAAGAAGTTCTCTGAAGTCTCTGTTTTCAATTGAACTCCAATCCTCAGAACTTTCCGTTATCACTCTGTCCACTGTGAAAAACAACAGACAGTTAGAGCGCTGCCGTCTCTATCACACCACCATCACCAGGCTTTACATGACTTTTATGGGGGACGCCGCTCGCAGCCACTCATTCGTAGCTTCACCACAGAGACTATACTGGAATTTAGCGCACTCTTTGCTTCTTAGAGAAACCACAGAAACACTGTGGTTGGATTTCTGATTAGATGCGGCATTGGATGTTTTTTTGTTTTGTTTTTTTGCACGTGTCATCCTGCCAATATGAAGAAAAAGACTTTTCTCGTTGCTCTAGATCGTATATTCACTGTAGTTCGAGATGCAGCGGTCCCCAGTTTATCAGTCAAGACCATAAATGCCTCTGGAGCCAGATGTTTTAAAGCAGCGAAGTGAAAGAAAAGCTTTAAATCATAGATGGGGAACAGGTAACCCTTGGCCATGCGTCTATCACCTCCACTCCCCAAACTAACAACACACACACACACACACACACACACACACACACTTCTCTCTATTTCCCCAGTGTATTTTTTCCACTGCTGTTAATAGGAGCCATATAGAGCCCAGTTCATAATGAAAGACCCCCCAGGGGCCATGGTGGGGACTAATAACCCTCTAAATAAGTCTCTTCTAGTGCTGAAAGGCAGGCCTCTTTATACTGCATGTGTATATGTGCTGTAAAGTCTTTTCCAGCTTACTACTGTAATTTTATTGCTCTGTTTTATCCTTTTCTTTCAAAGCCTGTCAGAGAAATTGGGAGGGAAGTCAGAGAGCGTGTCTGTTGATCAAAGTGCCGCAGGCCCTCCCAGTTTAAGGCTCTGAAAAGTGTTTAAAAATGCACAGAATTACATGAAATATCTTGGATGTTTAATCTTTTTAAAGAATTGAGTTCTAACAATTTATGGCTTTATATGAGAGACGCGTGTCACAAGTCATAAATCAGAGGGACAGTACATTTTAAGATTTCAAAGCTTTGAGTGCTTGTATGCCGCTGGGATGGATAGTGTTCATTGATGGTGCTCGTTGTGTGTTCGTGTGAATAAATGTGACAGGGTGCTGAAGGCCTCTGCCAGTTGTGTAATGGAAGGAGGGTAGAAGTCATACCCCAATTACATGAAAATAACAAATCCAAAATAAAGAAAAACTAGATGTAAATAATATCACTAAACTAGAAACATCCAATCATAAACTTTTAATCAAAAAGACAGGAGGGTTGAAATACTGAAATATTAAATCTCCAAACCGTTCTTGTGTTTTAGGTTCCCATGTTGCAATTTAAGTTACCGCAATGTAACAAAATAATCACAGAACCATCAAATTGGTACACTAAAATATACACTTAATGAAAAAAAAATCAAGACTACAGTGCAAATAATCGATGAATCATTTACCTTTGGATGTGATTGTCTAATTTTTAAAATGTTTTCAATAAAATTTAATTACAATTTTACAGGTTACAATTTCTGCCAGTTTTGTAATTAATGTAAAGGCAATCAGATTTTCTCTACATGCTTGATTAAATTATGTTTCAGTGCAGTCACTAAACTACTAACAGTTTGATGGGGAACTAATGAATACTTTTTTCAAATGGTTTACCTTTTAAGATGGTTCAATACAAAGCTGCCAAGCTCGGATTTATATAATTCTAAAATAACAGCCTTGAGGGGGAAAAAAAATCCAAGCGTGTGCATCATTTAACTGTAGAATTTAAAATGCAACTCTGGTCACTAAAATCTTTTTAAAAAATCCCTGAAAACACAATCCCTATTTTTTCTTTAATGGGAGCTACAGCTCTGGTTAGCACATCTGTTTGAGAACAATGTTTTGTTTTGACCCAAAAATAAGTGTAAAAAGATGGATGGAGGTGAGAGAAACAATTTAACTGTGAAGATATAGAACATCTCAGATAACTTTAAACAACCCAGTTCAGCAGTATTTCTACAAGAGGTTTAGTCTTCCAGCAACACCCTAAAGTACACCAAGTGTGTTTGTGAATTCTTACTGAAGTACAATTGAACCAAGTAGACTCACATGGTCATATATGGTTTAATATTGTCACATGCAGTTGTTTTTGTTCATGCTTGTTTTGTCATTGATAAAGAGGTTACGTTGGACTGAAATGCAGAAAAAACAGTGTAAAAAAAAAAAAAAGAAAAGAGAAAAAAAAGCCAAACGTCAGCAGAACTAGAGCGTGTGGAGGAGGGGAGCTGAGTTTGAGGGTAAATAAATTCCCCTCTGCGACCAGCAGGCTGTGCTGTAGCAACATCACTCCTCCGTTCCTGCACTTCTCTTGACTGACAGGCAGGCTACAATCACTGAGCTCTTTTTTTTTTTTTTTTTTGAAATAGTTGTTTTAGATTTTTTAGAGTAGATTTAATAATTCTGCCTCTGCTGGATTTCCACAGAGAGTAAGAAGGAAATGGTAAGTGTAGGGTTGAGCTCAAGTGGAAATGTCCTTGTCGGGGTGTTTTTATGAGTTGTGTGTCAGCAGTCGGGTGTGCCCATTACCAAGACCATCAACACCACCACCATCACCGCTGCTGCCCCGGTCAGCCTCACATCTGCCTGCAACTCATTATGTTCCTATCCCACTTTTCCGTTCAGGAGAGATGCATGAAAATAATTGACAAAACCACACTTTCCCTCCTCTATCAAAGCCGTGTTTTTCTTTTTGTGGTCCAAAAGTGTTCAGGTTTTTTTTTTGTGTCTTTGACTTTCTGGCTTTGGTCGAGCTGTGAACAATAGCTGTGGTGTACCAGTTCCAAAACAGTTGATAACAGTTTGGTTTGAGATAAAGATTCTGGGCAGGCACTTTTATCTTTGTATGTAGAGCTATCTCGGCTGGGGCAAAGGACTGATCAAAAGCTACGAGTGTGTGTGTTTGCATGTGTTCCACTGAATTTCTAAGCTCCATTTGGTGTGTCACTCTAGTATTTACAACATTTTTCCTGACTGTATTGTAGGTCAAGTGACCCACTCTCTCTCTCTCTCATTTTCTCTCTCTCCGCTGCACTGTTTTACTTTGCTTTCCCTCTCTCTCTCTGTCTCTCTTTCACTCTCCTTCCGTCTGTCTCTTTCACGTTTGGCCTGGCCTAAGTACAAGTCCTAGCAGTTGTCAGTTTCAGGAAATGCACTGTGCTCTGTTGGGAAGTGAGGTATCTGCCTCTGGGCCAGCCGGGTTTTTTTTTTTTTTTTTGTAATTTTTATCGGCTGCTTACGGGAAGCACAGCTCCTCCGTGCACACAGGACTGTTCACTCAGCCCCCTCATCTCTTCCACTGGCTGGATGAATACATAGGTATTTAAATGAATAGATAGCTGGGTGGATGGACACAGCAATGCGATCCCCTGCCCTTGAACTGACTTATCACTATTGTCTTATTACTAAGTTTGTGTGTGTGTCTGTGTGTGTCTGTTTGTGTGTGTGTTCATGCATGTAAGCCCGTATTGTACATGTGCACGTGCACAGCTTCACACACCATACTTCGCTCTCTACAATCCAAATGCTTTGTTTGACTTGTGATTGCTACACAGTCCATTGTTACTGCTAAGCAACAACTTTAGCCCACTGTTGAGCCCTCCGCATACACCCGAGCTGTACACGCACACACACACACACACACACACACCACTTGCCTTTTCACACCTTTCAAACACTGTATCAGATGAAAAGCCTGTAGAACCAACCTCATATGATCAGCACAGCGGTGCTGCAGAGGCGTGTGCAGAGAAGCAACGAAAACAAAGCTGTATGTTTTTTTTTTAGGGTTTTTTTTTTTTTTTGCAGCGGGCTTGGGGGCAATGTATGAGCAGGATAAGTGTGTGTGAGTGTCTGTGTCTGTGTAGGAGTGGGGAGAGTAGCTTGAGTCCAAACAGGATATTGTAGTACACAGGGGCACAGATTCTTCCTGCGGCAGTTTGGCTCTGTGAGTTCAGGACAGATTCAGCGACAAGCAGGCAGCACCCCCTACGTTGTCACACACACACACATACACACACATACACACACATACACACATATACACACACACACACACACACACACACAGAATCTCCTAGCCTCCCATCAGATAACTGACTCAATAGCCGGCCTCCCTTTTTACGAGGGAAACAATATTATTGGACTCAGTGACAGTTTCCTGAGAGGAGAGGAAGGTCCAGAGAAACAGAATAAAAACAGTCAGTTGGTTTCATATAAAAAGTGTTGGGCAACCACGTCCAAAATAATCATGCATGAATGCAAATATACTCTAAACACATTATCTCAAGCTTCCCCTTTTTATACCAAATACTTGAATAACTTGACAAATGCAATTTATCATTTTGGACATGATTTGCTCCCTCAAGCATTTAACCTGCTTATTCTCAGCAGATGCTTGGAGTAAATAACAAGTTGGTCTCGGACTCCGTGCATATCACACCACAGTGTACTGGATGCAGTTTGATCATTCCATAGAAACCATTTGTCAAACATGTTTTGAAATAGTAACATTTAGGGAAAGAGAACCTAAACTGGAGAGACGTTATTTATAGATAAATTCAGGGTAGTGTGCTAGAATAACCTTGCAGCAGTGAATTCTTGGTACTGTTTGATACAGCTGACTCCGTGTTGCATTTTCCACTCTTATTCTAATGGAGTAAAGAGTTAGGCATCCCAGACTTTCTCCTTAAGAGAGTTTGTCATTTGTGCACAAACTCCAGATTTGAGTGGAAGGGGGGAGGTCAAGGAAAATGTCTGTGCGAGGCAGAGGGAGGGTGGAACGAATTCACCTCGTGTTTGAGACTTGGAGAGGAAAGACAAGGGTGAGAGGAGCGCAGTGCACGTCAGTGTAAGCAGGGGTTCATCTCACAGGGTTGTCAGGAGCATTAAAACAAGCAGTTTGTCAAGTGCCAAAGCTGGCAGCACCCGTCTACTTGTTCCATCCTGGGTGCTTCATCCGTAATAATGCTGAGGCTACCTGACCTGAGTGTGTGTGTGTGTGTGTGTGTGTAACTGCATAGATTTTGTGTATCCTTGTCTAGATAAATAGACAGATAGACAGACAGTTACATGAAGAGGAACATTTGTGTGCACCATATGGACAACATACAACATGCAGTCTTGAATATAAACGCTGAAACACTTTGGGCAGAATGTGACTCAGGGCAAACTAAACTATTAGTTTTGGGCTAAAACCAACAATTCCCATTTTCCTCCATTCCCCTGTGTTTTACCGTATTTCTCGGTAGCTCTATAAAACGTTGTTTGGACAAGAAAGCAGACATTGTTATTTGCCTAAATTTTATTGGTAAATATGACTTTATGAGCCCAGAGTTTCCATCATTTTTGAGCCATTTGCATTTGGTCATTTGTGTGCTATGAAATCTGAATCTTGTTTTCTTACTTAACACAAAGTATTTTGTATTGAAACAAAAGAGCCATAATGTTCCTATTAATTTTTTTGTTTCCAACAAAATTGTTTATGAAACAATCAGTAATCATCACTTTGTTCCATGGGATCTGGAAGGAGTTGTCATTCACAGTTTTGTGTAAAAACTTGGCAAAACAACTCAAATGTTATGCAGTCAGCCTAATAATCTATGTGCACCATGGATATGGCTGCCCTGGTATTCATTTATTCTGTCCATAATGTATATGAAACTGTGAAAATGTTTTTGCATAAATTGTGGTGCATCCTTGCTTGAGTTTGTGGTTTCTGTAACAACTCTCGTTAGTTTTTTCTGATCGTGTTGCCAGCACCTCCTATCCTGAAGTACATGCTGTGCACAAACTTTTTCCATTTTCACTTATTCAAATGTCCACATGGACATTGCGAAATTGTTTTTGTTCGAAATAAAAAGAAATTGAAATCATGTCAGTGATACTGTGTGTGCATAAAAACAACAAGACCTCACTCACAACCCACTTAAAACGGCCCGTGACCTTTTGTCTTTTAATCTTGGGTCATTCCTCATGTGTGCTTACTTAATTGCCAAGGTTATGACTGATGAAAGATGAACCCATCCCTCTGCCTTTGCTGGGAGTAGATTCATACTAACCCCCAAGCAGGGAAAAGCAATAGGAAGCTAAAGCAATAAAAGGCTTTGACATTGATGGGCCTGTTTCCCAAACACTTAGGACCTTAAGTCGTCTCCTCTCAAGTCTGGCTGGAGGGGCCGGGGCTCCACTTCTTATTGCTGTGTCTGACGAGAGTCGCCATGCCCCAGAGAGGGTCGACTTCTGGTCTTGGCCCCTGTGTCTGTGTGTCTGTCTGTGTGTCTGTCTGTGTGTCTGTCTGTGCCACTGAACATGCTACTTGGCGTGGTGGTGGGGTAAGTGGGTGAGGAATTTCTGTGTGTGTCGAGGGCCTTCAGCAAACAGCCCTCACAGTGTGAAAGCAAATACAGAGACCTGTTCTCTTGTGCAAAAAAAAAAAAAGACTACGTCTGACAGGCTACTGATTAGACACCAGTGCAAAAGGGAACAAGGGGAGGACTGGTGGTGATAACCAGAAAATAGTCTGTGTTGCATTTGAATGCACAGTAAATCTGTCACGGAAGAGACTCATGACAAAGCAGACAGGAAAACAGCTTGAATTTATATTTTTTTCTTTGAACCCTGTGACATGTTACAGGCACCGATGTTACACGCACCTATGCAAAATCAAGACCGGTAGCCATAGAGAAATAATCACTGAAAAGTGGCTTGGCTTCATTTTCATGTTACTTTTAGAGGATTAAATGCTGACACAACCTACTTTTTTTTTCATATTGCTGTACAACTTCTTAACCCCCTCCCACCGTCCATTTGGCTTCACTGGCTGGATTAGGTTCATGCACAAGGCCCTTACTCATGCCAGTGGATTGCTTATGACAGGCCCTTATGCAGACACCTTGACTGCCATGAGCAATTACTTTAAATACACTGGAGAGGGCCGGAGCTGGGCTGACCTGTGGGAGGCTGAGAGGTAGAGGGGGGGTAAAGAGACAGAGGGAGAGAGGCACTTAGAGAGAGGCAGATGTGAAATGGGGGGAAAGAGAAACACCCCACAGCTAATTCTAGATTATGTACAACTGTTTTTTTTTTTTTTTTCTTTTTCTGAGCAACACTTAAAACCACTTTGCGAGTGCCACAAGTGAAAGGCATTAGTACTAGTTAAGTAGAGGAAGAAAAAAAACATTATGTTTTTTTTTTTTTTTTTTAAACTCTTGAAATGACGTGTAGCTCTGTGAAACATCTCTAAAATCGTAAGCTGTCATGTGTAATCAGACAGCATTCACATCGCATTCACGCATCTGAATCTGTCTCTGCCCCGTGGTTCTAACAACCTGTTGCGTTAGTGTTACTAAAATCCATCCATGTCTCTCTTCATTGCCACAGCTCAGATAGACTTGCTTGTCTGTGCGCCTGACGGTGGCAGAACTGACAGCAGTCCTGATCCCTCCCAGTCTCCAGGCCAGTCTGTCTGTCGATCAGGTTTCATACAGATCTGGACTAGCTCTGTTACACTACAGGCCTTGTCCCTGCTGCTGAGGTTTTTGCTGGCTCTGCTCTGTTTCACCTAAAATTAGGGAGGGTCCTTCAGACACTGACTGGGCACAACGAGTGCAAAGAGTTCATAGGGTTGTTAGTGTTGAGGTATAGTTTGCATTGGTGCTTTGGGTGTGTGGGCTGTAAGTTTCAGATATCGTTTATATATATTTACTATATTCATTTTTAGATTGTCTCCTGAAGTGCAGTCGCTGTACTTGTGCACCACTGAAATTATGGTGTGAAATTATTTTTTACTTGCAGTTTTGTTCATCATTCCTAACAGTAGAATAATGTTGCACTCTTCAAGTTTACATCATCTGGGAAGATTGCAACATCACTAAGGCAGAACAAGAAACATGAGCAGTCCCATGATCAGGTTTTAAACAAATCTGATACTAGGTAACTTATTTTGAAGAGAAAATCGAGTCAAAATGTGAGATTAATAACCCAAGTCATCCGTTTTTTAGGCATCACAGATGAACATCATAGTTCAACTTTGAACTACAATGCTTATTCTAGTACTTCAGTTTTTATCTTCTAATAAAATGGTCAAACTACTTGCTTGACTGCTCATTTCCTGCCAGCAGACTTTGTTGTAGTGATGTTGTAAGTACTTTGCAGTATACATTCTCGACTTAACCAACAGAAATTATGACCGACACAACACAAATAAAAACAGTCGTAAAAAATTGTTGTAAACTGGAATTTCCATTTAACTTGGTTCTGGGAGGAGTAGTTTTCTCTTCGTGTGTGAGTGTGTAGGCTGCTATATGTAGTTTTTTGACAGCACTGCAAGAAAATGGCTCACCAGTGTTAAATCTGTGAGAGAATGAAGGAGTGGTGAAGGCCTGAGTTTGTGTGAGGTGAACGCAAAGCTTTTGCATTTCGTTTTACTTCACATCTTTCATAGAAAACATCTTTCTCTCAAACTCCTGCTCTGTGTCGTCTCTTCTACTGATACACACAAACGAACACACACACACACACACACACACATGCGCGGTGTAATGACGAGAAATGTGTGGAACTGCTGAGCTGTTCCACATGTGTAGGGTGCGTCAGATCAAATTAGGCCTCGTTGACAAAGGGCCTTTTACACACAGGTGGATGATGGGGGGGGCGGGGGCAGCAGTCAGCCAGTTGCTCCAAAACCCAGTCAGTCAGTAAACTAGACAGTCAGTAAGTGGATCAGTCAACCTGCCACTCAGACGGCAGTGACTTCAGCTGCACCTTGTGTGATGTTTGGACCCGGCGGAGTGTGATTTGACAGCTTTTCCTTCCACTCTAGTGGTCGTTCCAAAAGAATGGCTGTGGATGTCTGGATTTTCCTACAATGTCTCACCACCACCACCATCATCATTATCATCATTTTGGAAACATCATGAGCCCTTCATATTATCATACTTCTGTGATACTCAGCCCTTGTGGGTTGGAGTTTTTAAATGTAATGTCATCAAGCTTAGCCTTGACACATGCAGTTCACCCCGTCAAATCATAATACACAACCAAAATCACAACAGCATGTCAACTGGCTACATTAGTGGAATGAAAAGTGCAATTTCCAAATGTTTGGGACTGTGTTTACCTCTCTTCCCCAAAGTTTATTACATTCTCTCTCCAAGTTGTCACTTTTCATATATGGCCATAAATTCCCCTATGGCGCACACATAGACAGATACACTCAAACACACATGCACACACACACACAGACACACAGCAACGCCCTGGGTGCCGGGGTAACCATAATGCAGCTGCGGCAGTGCAGGCAGAGTTATTACGTTTAATCCGTCTAATTGTTGAGTTTCATAGAATGGGACCCAGTCTGCCTTGGAACTAATTCTGTCTGGGCATTCTATTTAATTCGCCACACTGGGCCCTAAGCTCTTCTAAAGGCAGGCTGCCCCCTCCGTTCCCTCCACCCCACCCTTTAAGAATATAAACCCCTTATCTTCTCCTCTCCCTCCCTCTCTTGCATGGCAGAACACTGGGTGACTTGTGCTGGAGAGTGATTTCTCAACAGTCCATAAAACATTCTTCTGACATTTTGGACATCCACTCTAATGAGGCGGGATAATAGGAGCAGAGCTATCATGAACAGCAAAAAGGCCCAGCAGCACCAGCCTTGCCAGCAGACACTTTAAACAACAACAATATGCAAGTTGCATGAAGACTTGAGACAAGGCATGAAATGAATGGAAATTGAGATGCACGTCTTGGATTGCTAAAGAGAAGCGTATTGACAGCGTCACGTGTACAGCCAAAAACCGCAAAAACACCCGTGTTGTGACACAAAAGGCTTCTAAAAATAAATTTTGTCTGAAAACCAATCACTGATGTTGCATGTGTGCATGGAAGTGTGCGCTCCAGCTGGTGTTTAATTGTTGCCACTGTACCGAAGTAAAACAATGAACTCAGTGTAGCTAAGCTGACGTGGTTGCAGTCTCACCCAAAGACAGTGCTGCTTTAACCGGTCAGATTGGTGGGGGGTTGATTGGTTGGTTGGTTTGTTGCGTGGCTGAACGATGATAATCCGCACTTGCAAATCCCATGCGTTTAGTCAAATTATTCCAGGCCTTAAGGCTCCCATTGTGGCCTCTGGCTGGTGTGCTGCAGTCTGAGCCCCCCACAGGGACAACAATGCCACCATTCAAGGCCACTCGCTGCTACCGACGGGCAATTTCAGGTGTGAATTGGCTGTGTAGCCAGTGGCTTATATTAAATGACCTGAGACGTGACCTCAAAGGGTAAGAGAGGATAGAGAAGGAGGGGAGAGAGGGGAAGAAACCGAGTAAGCATTTGGAAAAGAAAGAGATAATGAGAAAGAGGGGCAGGACTGCGGTTGTGTCAGATTCTGTCATCCTTTCGCTCCGGCTAGAGCTGCATTATTTTTGGAAAAGAGTTGAGGAACGGGAGGGAGTTAGAATATGTGAGTAAGGTAAAGAATGAAACCGTCGGCCTGATGTCCTGTCTTCTTTTCCCATCCCTCCATTCCTGCTAAACCTCTCCTCTGTCCTCCCTCCTTCCCCTGATAATGTGCTTTTAATCATATCTCCTTGGCTGGCTTGCTTGCGTGGGTGAGCGCTATGTCCAGGCCCTTTGATGGGAATCTGCGATGCGCCGAAGTCTTTTGAAGTGGCCGGCTGGGGAGCTACAGGGGGGCTAGCTATGGGGCCGGGAGCTTTGATGTGCCAGGGTCTGGAGAAGCCGGCTGCACGCTGCCCTGCACCGATCTGTCAGTAGCACAGCTGCACTGCTCGCTGGGGAGCCCCTGCCTCCAACCCTGACTGACTGGCCAACTTACTCACCTAGTTGACTGTATACACCATGTACCTGCAGAAATGAGTGCAAGCACTTACGGAAAGGTTAACTATAGGCAGAAGTTCCTGCAGAAGGTGAACTGGTCTTTGTCTGGTGACCCTGTAGGTCAACTCCACATATACAATACAACTGCACTGTCTATGCATTTATTAATGTTGTTTTGAGTGAATGTATCCCCAGAGTTCTTCTGAATCCAAGTCCTGCTGCAGAGCCTAGAGTTTCATTTTTTTCTTTGCTTCTCCTGCTATTTCCTTTATTTCCTGTCAAGCAGCTTGCTGAAAAAATTCGTAGTGGACGGCTGTTTTCTGCTCAAAGTCTATGTAAATGTGCCATTGGGAATTTTTCAGTTTTTAGTATTGCCAAATGGAATCTGTTTTCTCTGCAGCTGCACGAAACCATTAAAAAGAGACCATGTGTTCTAACCTGTTAGGTTTCAGTCGAGCTCAACCTTGGCTCAACCCTCCACCTGGAGAGGAGAGCAGTTTCCAAGGCCGAAGCTATTGACACTTAGCTCACTGCATAGCTTTTCTCTCTTTTAAAGAGAGGATGCATTAATTGCCCGACTGCAACTGAGAACATTATTTAATGGCACAGATATTTCTTTTATATGCATTACTATCCCACATTTGTTTTTAATATCATTTATTTCAATCTTCCATATTATTGCATATTATAAAGAGTGCTCCATTATGATGAATGGTACAAAGGGTACAGCACTGTAATGACAGCCAGTGACTTGAGCCTGTTAGATAAAGGATGATTCTCTAGTTGTTCTATCTTTTGGCATTAAGTTAAGACTTTTTGAGCAGTGCTGTCCAAAATGTTTGGTTTAGTGCACTAATGTAGCTATCACATATACTTAGCTTTTAGTGGTATGTACTTCGTGCAGTGGTGAGTTCTAGTTCAGCTCCTCCTCTTGCCTTCAGAGAAATTGTTAGGGAACCTCAGAAGTAAAAAAAAAAAAAGAAATGAATAAGATGCACTATTGGTGTTATAACACTTACACATTTTCACACCTGGGAGTTGTACAGCATGACACAACACCGTGTTCTGTATGATTAGCCACTGAGAATTTCCTTTGGATTAGCTGGGAAATGCCAACCATCACAATAGTTGCCGAGGTAGGGGAGACCATTTTTACATTAACTATGTCTTTCCAGGCTTTCCACCTCGTTTAGAATCCACACCTGCACACAAGTGGCAATACGCCAGCGTTTGAGTAAGCTACATTTGTTACATAAAAAGATTTAGCAGCTACTGTTATACTAATAGAATATGGACAGAAGGGTAGATAAATGATGAGAGACTAACGCGAGTAGTACCCCTGTAGGAGTCATTTATGCCTGAAGGATTAGCTTGACTGTAATGAAAAATGACGAAGGTGAATGGCTCTCCAGTGGCAGTTTGTTTGTTGACTTTGCTTCTGAATCCGTCACTCCTCTGGAGGAAGGATCATCCTCAGTTAACCTCGGCCTCAGTGAACAGTTAGATTTATTGCTTTCCTCCTTTCACCTGTGGTAGCAATCCTCTACAACAGACAGACACTAAGCAGGCATGACTGCTAACAGTCATCAATTAGCCCCAATCTGTCAGTTTGTGGAATTAATTGGAAATGCTACGTCCTGATTTTTTTTTTTTTTTTTTTATCATTTGATTAAGTGCACAGTTCTGCTGGAGTCATGTTTCACTTGCCTGTTGCTCTTTATTTTCCCTTAAGTAACTTTAAGATTGAAGATAATCTGATTTCTCACTTTTTGACAGTATCATCTGTATTCTGTATCAGCTTGTTCCAACTTTTTGTTGAAGCTATATGGTGTTTACGCAAAACCCTGTGCTTTTCCAGCGTTCCATTAAATCATGTCATTTGCATCATGTTACACACATTTTTCCTAAAATTCTGCCTGACTTGTTTGTTATCTTTGAAAACTATGGGATCTCCTCTAGAATTTGATATAAATGTTTTTTTTGAGTTTGAACACTGTGTGGCTCCACAGCAGAGTTAATAATAATCGACCCACCCATGGGTCAGTGAGGTTTAAGGGGTTCCCACAACTCCTTCCAGAAGTTTGGTTAGACGAACAGCTAAAATCTTCCAACTCACCTTAATGTCAGTGTGATATACACTTACTAGAGCCAACCAACTGGAGTCTATGATTACTTCCGATCTGTCCAAAGTGTTCTGGTGCTGCTCTGACTCATTTCAGGCTGAAGGCAGAATATGAAATATGGACACAGCTCTTCACAATTAAAGGTGAAAACTCAATTCTTTTTTTGCGTGGGGCTCATCAGATGCCCTCAGCGTGACCTGCGAATGCAAACCCGCTATCTTCAACACATCTGTGCCTAGTTAAATGAAGGTTGTATTTTAGGCCTATTATAGTCAAGGAGACAACGCGGCCTGACTGCAAGTTTGACCACTCACCCCTATCTGACTTGCACATGTGGTCAGTCACTATGGCAACGTGCTGAAAAGACTTCTTCCTGAGACTTTGTTGTGTTTGGGGCTTGGCAGGGCATTGTAACCTAGTTATTATTTTTAGTCTGTCAGTGAGGGCCCAGTGTGTGTTGATTTAGGATGTGAGCTGCCTGCCTCTTAGTGTGCACACTCACATGAACACACAACCCCTTGGGCACACAAATTCGCAGACCTACGGAGCCTGACAATATCAGGCATTTTTAACTTTGCAATATGCTACTGCAAAATCATTGTGTTGACATTTTTGGAGGCGCAGACATCTGTCAGCCAATCTCAGGTCATTGAAGTCATCATCAGCAGTGACGGTATGAGAAAAGCTCTCTGTTTCTCTGTTCGTCAGCTGTGTTGTCCCACACCCATCTGTGGCCTTTTATTGCTTTTCTCTCTCTTTCTTTCTCTGTCTGTCTGTCTGTCTCTCTCTCTCTCTCTCTCTCTCCCTGTGGCAGGCAGTAATAAAGGTCTGACAGGCAGAGCGTGAAGGTCATGGTTATTAGATGGTAAAGACGAGAGCCACAGCTGGGCTGGGCAGGCCTCCTCTCTGGCAAAAGTGATGAGTTTGTGCGCATTGGGACGGGGGGGGGGCTGTTATTTGACACAAAAATTTTTTTCTTTCCTCGCGGCCACCTGGTTTGGTGAGGGAAAAGCCCCAGGGCCTTTTGATAAAGTGCAGGGTGTGAGTGAGAAGAAGGGGTGGTGATTATGAGCAAGCCAACAAGTTGAATTACAGTCCAAGTGTTGTGTGTTTGTGTATGTGTATGTGAGCTCGTCTGACAGACCCAGAGGCGTTCACACCTGCTGCTTCTTCAGCTCTATTTGAACTTCTGTGGCCAAGGTTGCCAGAGATAAGCTGTGACACATGTAGACACAGACGCACTTCAATCCCTTTTTGATGAGACAGTAGCTTTTTAAAACCCTTAGTGGCTCCGAACTAAAACCAAACCCAAATATATTTAAGTTTCACCAAAATAGAGGAGGTCCAGTTGAAATCAATGTCTTTCAAAGAAGAGAAATTGCGAGGGTATTCTGATATGGCAATTTATTTCACTCTTAGTGACTAAATACCATCAACAGTCAAACGGTTATTTAACATTTGAGAGACTAAAGGCAAGGCAAATTTATTTGTATAGCACCTTTCAGACACAAGGCAATTCAAAATGCTTTACAGGGACATAAAACACGATAAAAACAGGACACAGAAACATTCAATTGCATGTAAAAGATAATAAAAGCACAAGGAAATAAATTCAAATTTAAGCATTTAAAGCAGGAAATGCTGCAATGTGATTACATGGATGGAGAGTGTGATTTATGCTTTCCAGGCATACATATATGTAAGGGATCCAGTTAATTAAGCTAATCATAGGATGCTAACAGCCAAAGGGGAAATTAGGTCATATTTCACCCAACAACTCCTTTGGGCACAGATGATCTTAGTTTTGACAACTCAGCAATGTAAGAAGGTAAGTCTGCATTTTGGGACATTTCTTGAAAATGGCGGAACAGTCTGTTTTCTTATCAAGGGTCATTGCCAAGCTGTTGTCTGACACAGACGGATACGCAGTTAAACTAAAGTCGTCTCCCACCGGACTCTTTGATTGACTGTGGTGAAAGAAGAATGAAATCATTACTCTGCAGTTGGACTCATCAAATCGTGGCCTTAAATAGATGCCTAAAAAGTATTTGCTGTACCACTGTTGTGCAAACTTTGTGTGACCATGGCACTGAGAATTTTGTTTTAGCTGGTGTAATTTCATACAATGTGCACAGCTTGTGCTCTTGGATTCAAAGTGGCTTAAACATTTAATGTTGTTAATAAGGAAATTCTTGTTATTATCACATTTGACCATTGACAGTATTGAGCTTGAGCAATCAAACAAGGAATATAAAACCACTGTGTTGAAAATACAGTAAAATAGCAGCTTGTAACTCTGCCTGAAAAAAAAGCTCTGTTTTCAGCTTTTTGGAAAAGGCTTTCTTGTTGATTTATCACAAAGCAAAACAATAGCTACAACTTGATACCCATATAAGTGGTCTTCACTTGGGAGCAAAAGCACAGAGAATCAAACAGAAATGTAATAAGTATAGATGGTTTGTCTTACGTCCTCTTTTTTATCAAAAATATTGTCATTGGGTGACATCCAACTTTTCTGAAACCCATTGCCAAAATCAGACTCTTCCAAACCTCAAGTATTCTCAAGTGGGCTTAGAGCTGTTTTGGAAAAATAGTGCAGGGAGAGAGCAAAGTGGAGTAGCTCCACACTGAAATGATGCATTCAGCAGAGACTGAATCACGCTGCTTTTCTCCGTGCTGTACACAAATCTCATCCTCGAAAAACCCATCATCTCCCAAAGTGTTCTAGGATGAACTCCTCTCCAACCTCATTTGCATTGATATGAAATTTGGACAAAAATCTGATAAAGGGGGGACACCCCTGGGTGATTACGGGGTCACTAGCCAGCCATAAAGGAGAATCCCTACAAGCTGCCGCCACCACAAGAAAAGAAGCACCGCGTCGGGTGAAAACAGGACTCAGACTAGGGCTCATTGTGTCTGCTATCTGTCTCTACACAATGAGCCGTCTCATTCTTTGGGACGGGTGTCAGGAGTTCAGCCTTTATCGTCACGACCTGCATTTGACCTAACGGGAGGGTAGAGATGCAGCTGAAGAGGCCTCGTCGAAGCTGTGGAGACAGAAACATACACCCCCGGGTGCTTCTATTAGGCTCATCACTCAGGAGGAGCTAGGAAAACAGCACTGACACACAGACACACAATCAAACATACAACACATATACAAGCCCATGCACATACGTATACACTTAACAGATGAGTGACTGAGGATACCATGAAGAAATATCTAGAACGTGTCAACCCACCCTCCTCTGCTGATAGCTTATGATGGGCAGATAGAGAGTTTAAGTCAATACCACCAGCTACATAGTGATGTGTAGAGTTATGGGCCCCCTGACAACAATGTTTATTGTTTTCTGAAGAGAGAAGAGGTGAAGGAGAGGATCAAGAGGGGAGACGAGTTAAGAATGACAGGGTTTCTACCATGCTTGCAGTTGGAGAGCAGGTTGAGCTGGATGTTACAAGGTCAAATGACAGTCATCTTAGTAGGCAAACATCTGTTGTGACAACTTAATATTTTTACTCATATAAAGTCTTTGGACCGCATGTAATACAGAACAAAATGTAGTGCTTTGAAACTTAGTTGACTGAATAATATATATATCCATCATTACTAGTGAATAATATATATCCGTCATTACTAGTGGTGATACGATGCCTGATCACCCATACTACGATGATAAAGACATTCAGACAAAGGAAATGCTACTCCTCAGATGTATGTCAGATGTCTAAACGCAAAAATTTGCTTTAGTAAAATTATCTTCAGTTGGCGAAACATTTAAAGCTGCACTGACCAAAATTTTCACATTCACAATTTATAAAGTTAGCAATGTGAGAGGGATCACTGATAGTGATGGGCCAACAGAGAACTATCAAATTTTCCTTGGCTCTTTTAGCGCATTGTTTTAGTTTTCTGGCCTGCGAACTTCACTCTCATCATCTTGCTTTCAGCAGCAGCAGCAGCAGCAGCAGCAGGCAGTGAACACTACCTGCTCAGTACCAAACAGCAGACAGACAAAGTTAGTGACTAGCTTGTGAGTAGAGTGGGGCATTTGGTAGCTGACAGGTGCAGACAAAAACAAAACGATGATTAATTGTGAATATTAAACATAATTCCTCAAGAAACACAATTCCAACTGAATGCTAAGTTTGCTTTGTGTCTGTTGGTTGAGTGAACAGGTAAATGTTTGCCGTAACAACTGTATCAGTTATACAATTATATGTCACTGTTGAGTTTTCAGCTTGTTCCATTGTCCGAAGGAAAAAATATATATATCAGTGAATGCGGCTTTAAATTATGAACTGTCTAATGAAGACATAAGTTTGTGTATAACTTCTCATCCAGCACTGTACACACGGCACCGCCATCATCATAACCAACACTGTCATTATCGTCCTCATCACTGTCGTCATTTTCGCTGTCATCAGTTGAACCACTAATTTTTTTGTCAGTATGAATTACCGAGATCTCAACCTAACCCCACCATTATGAAGTATTATTCTTCCATAGGCAAGAACCCCACCCCATTCAGCTCACACACATACATACATGAGTCCTCAACGGGGGAAACACACTTGTTTGATTTCCACTGGTTTCGGAACAGATTAAACACCAGTGCTCGGGTCTCGGGTCAGCACCGCTGCTCATACTGTACAAACATTTCACATCCGTCCGAGGGCAGGGCAGACCTGCTGTCAGTCAGAGAGGGTGGAAAACATTTACAGTCACGTCATTTGGGTGCCCAGCAGGAGTTTATGGACACACACACACGTGTCAGCTTCACCCTCATACACGCACACACACAGATATGCAGGGCCTCTGCAGGGATTTTAAGAGGACATATGGATGCATATGTTGTCACTGGTGGTGTTCCCATCACTTCACATGTAAACTAGCATTCATTAGTTAGTGATCAATGATCATTTGATGTTCAGTGAGCTGTTGATCAGCTGATCAACTGTACCAAAGAGCCACTGAAATCTACAGATGGCTGCTTGCAGCTGATTTAGTTTTATACCTAACATGTCTTCAGTCTCTCTGTTGATATGTTAAAGTCTTATGTGTCCTACTTGGACTCAAATCTCCGTATTGCTCTAACTTTTTCTGTTTTCTATCTTTAATTTTTATTCAATGTTTCCTTCATTGTGTTGTGTTCTTTATTCATTCTTGTCTGTCTTGTCATTGTTTCTTTGTTTTAATAAGATTCTCACTTTATGGCTTTATCTTATCTGGTTCTCTGTCTTCTCTTTTATTGGCCCTTTGTTTTTTTTTCCTCTTCATTTCACCTCACTTCACATTATACACGAGAGAGGCAGCTGTGTGTTGGATGTGGTTGTGTATGGGTTTCTGTTTGTGTGTGCACATCTTGCTGTTAATTCATGGGTGAGCGTTAGCTCATGATCTGTGTGCTGTGCTGTGTGTATGTTTCTACATCTGAGTGTGTTTACCATATGTATGTCAGCCAGCTGTGAAGATGAGTAAGTTTCACCACCTTTGCAGCCTTTTCTTACACAGGAAGTGGATAGCTGTGGTGGGGCTGAGTACTGGCATCAAAAACAGTTAGCCACATGAAGCAACCTTTGTTCTGCCAGTTGTACCTTTTCTCTGTCAGCATTTCTACGCTTTAGAGAACCTGCTTTGTTTTTCTAAACTAAAAAAAGCATTTCAAATCTAAATTTTGCTTTGGTTTTTGGACCCCAGATGCAGTCACGGTAAACAGAAACATGACATGCATGACATGAGGCCCAAGTAGCAGCTGAAAAAGATGAGATGACTATCTTACCTGTGAGGAGTTCATTTTCTTAAGAGTTTTTAAAGACTTGTGTTGCTCAATTATTTGTCTTGTCGCGCACTGTAAGTGTGCTTGATACGTCTTGGCTGAACAATAATATTGTCTTCATTGCATTCGCTGTTGACACAACAGCCATGCACCCCTCCATCACACTCCAGCTCTTGTCTCTTAGTGTAAAGTCGGGAGAGGAAAACCAACACACAGTCCTAACTCTGCCAATCCACTCCCCTCCTCTCATTTTGGCGTCGCTAG
Organism: Pempheris klunzingeri; assembly: GCF_042242105.1. NCBI lineage: Eukaryota > Metazoa > Chordata > Actinopteri > Acropomatiformes > Pempheridae > Pempheris > Pempheris klunzingeri. Next base: position 7,768,513 of record NC_092016.1, on the reverse strand, counting down.
GCAGCCCTCTTTTTTTCGGCAACCTCTTTCTCTTCCTCCTTTCGTGCTTCTGAAAGGGGTCAATGCCTCTGCATGATGGAACCACAGGGCTAAAAGTCTTTGGGCCAGACACTGGAGGAGTCCACTACTAATTGCTCTCAGCGAATCCCCAACCATTGTCCTCCACTGGGATTCAATTTGAATTTGAATGGAGGTAGCTAGCTGGTGCTGAGAGTGTAAGGTACACAAATGACTGTCACTGGGAATGGATAGCAGCGCTACAGGGATTGTGAACTTGTCCCCTAAATAAGCACTGTTGGCTTTTTGGCTCTGCATAAGTTACGGTGTGTTTGCACTAGCATAAGCGCCATATTGATGTACGCTTGGCTGAAGTAGTATTGGGATTGAATGGGAGATGTTTTGGGGTGGACATTTTGTCAAGAGGATTTCTTTTTGGCTTTGATGGAGAGGTGCTAAGTTGTTCCTTGTCCTTTTGCAGCATCAAATTACATCACCAGACACAGGCATAGAGGGAAAAATACTAGGTAGCCCAAAGGTGTTCCACTTGACCATCATACTTTTTTATTCTAAAAGCTGTTTGCCCTTCTCTTCATTTGTGACTGCTAGGACATTGTAAGGCAAGTTCAAGTTGCCCCTCAAGTGCAAAAGCTAAGTCAATACATCCAAAAGAAGGATGGAAAGACAGTGAGACAGACTGGCAAAGTCTGCTCCGACAGACAGACAGACAGCTGAACAAATTGCCAGACCTCCTCCTCCCTGCAGTTCACTTGTTCATTCTCTATAGAGGCGAGGGTCCTGGTCCGTGTCCCCCTCTTCTCCGGCCCCACTAGTGGTTAATTGAGCCCCTGCCAGGCCTCGCCCCTTTATTGCCTCCATTTGTCAAAGCCTACAGGGCTGAATGGTGCCCGAAACCTTATACAAATGAGGTGCCTCCTTGCCTCTCCATCGCTTTCCATCCCTCCATCCCTTTATCGCTGCCTCCATCCCCGAAAGCAAACAGGTCTGACCCAGGGCAGCTCAGGGCAAACATTGGCTCAGCAAAGACGATGGCTCAGGCAGGGGATGTGGGCAGGTGGTTGATGTTCTCCCTGACACCTCCAAGGTCAGTGGCGCTAAATATCACTGTGGCAGATGTAATAAGAATACGTTATGTGGCGTCCACAACTCCTGCCTGCCCCAAAATGAAGCCAAAAAGCCACAAACTGAAACGCTCACAAAAAAGCCACGAGAAGCCACAGACTGAAATACATGCACACTAAAAGAGCATCATGGTTTTGTTGGATTAGTCCGGACCTTGGGCCTTCTGATCGGGGGACAGGTGTACAGTGGGAGGTATTGTATGGCGCCAGAGTCTGTCCAATGTGAGGCTGTCATCAGCACATGTGCTGCTGCCATCCCGTGGCCTGCATACTGCAGATAAGAGCAGCCATTCAGCCAAGCAGCAAGCCATTCACTATAGTCATCTTTGTTTGCCTAGACCAGAGACAGACCTGTAACGTACAGAGAAAGACATGGGAGGGGGCCGGGGCTCTTACAGGCAGAACAAAATACAAGGAAGAATGACAGAATGCAGGAAACACCAACTGAAAGAGAGTCAGTGCTGTGCCATATGGAATCGAAGAACACAGGGGACTGTTTGTCTGTGGTACGTGTGTCGGCTGCCACACGCACCATATCAGATTAACGCAAAATTAGAATTAGAATTGAAGTCAGCCCAGAGTTTCATAAGGCCATGCTGTGGCTGGCTCTTTCTCTGTGGTTTTTCTTCTTGTCATGGACACCGTTACTGTATAAACGGCCACTTAACTGATTTTTGACAAAAATCCTACTGTTTTCGTGTGAGGATGACGTGTAAAATTCAGACATCCACCATCAGCACATTCTGGGCCTCAAAATCTTCCCGTTGTGGGTTTTGGTAAAACGCCACAGCATGTCTAAAACACATAATATAATGCAGAGCACAGTTTTCAAAAATAAATTGAGAAATTCATCTTGTTTGTTCTTGGAGTTGAAGAAAACATATAATGTTTAGGGCTGATGACAAAACCAAATCGCACTGGTGGACAGGTAGTGGATCTTCAGGACTACTCAGCAACACAGAAGTGATTACTTTTGTGCATTCGTGTAAGATCAGTCAATACAATGAATATCCCCATATTAAAACAGTTATGTGGGTGTACGTACATCCCTTCACCCATTCACGCACCTTCATTCAGCCTGTGTCATAGAGAAATAAAGCAAGTGGATGGCACATTTTACACGTGTTTAGTCCAGTGATAGAAAATTGTATCAAAAAGCTGCAGCAGTTTAGGCAGCTGCTACTAATGCTGCAGCTTGCAGCTAGCCTGGCTCACCATCTTGCGAGCAGTGACTGGTAACATTAGTGCTCCGGGGCAACTGAAACTGAGTCATTGTGATGCAGCTCCACTGTGATTGGAGTGTTTTTCTATTGCCTGCATCGGTGCAGAGGGTGTGCCTTCATTTTGGACTTTGAGGGGGTTCTAAACCTTCTTTAAATGTCTTACAAACCGCCAGAAAGGCAATGATATATGCAGTACTGTGTGAAGAAATGCTGTAAAGTAAGAATGCTCTCAAAAATATAAAATCGAAGTGTTTATTTCATAGTCAGGTGAATGATTAACCAACTATACCAAACAGGTGCTAATGATCATCAATTTCATATGTAGGTTGAAACACAGTCATGAACTGAAACAGAAACAGCTGTGTAGGAGGATTAAAACTGAGTGAGCAACAGCCAAACTCTGCTACCAAGGTGAGGTTGTGGAGGACAGTTTTATGTCATACATCATGGCAAGACTGGGCACAGCAACAAGACTCAAGGTAGTTCTACTGCATCAGCAAGGTCTCCCCCAAGCAAAGATTTCAAAGCAGACTGAGCTCTTTTGAAGAAGCACAAAGAAATTGGCAACATTGAGGATGGTAGAAGCAGCGGTCAGCGAAGGAAACTTAGTACAGCAGATGACAGACGGGCCATCAGCTCAGAACTAGCAGAAACCAGTGGGACCTAGGTACGCCCATCTACTGTCTGGCGAAGTCTGGCTAGAAGCCTTCGTGGAAGAATTGAGGCCGAAAAGCCAAACCTTGGCCGTGGAAACGTGGCCAAGAGACTCAACTATGCACGACAACATAGGGGCTGGGGTGCAGAAAAATGGCAGCAGGTGCTTTGGACTGATGAGTCAAAATATTTTGGCTGTTGGAGAAGGTGGGTTTGTTCACCGAAGGGCTGCATTTTTTTCACACCTGCTTAAAACTTTTGCACAGTACTGTATGTGCTTTGTTGGCCATAGAATATTAACAGTTTTAATTCAGTATTGTATTAAAAGAAGCTAATTTTTTGTACATTTGCAGGTAACAAAGATTTTGTTGTTTGATTTTGTTTTTCATTTGGCAAAATTCGGCTATTGGCAGGGGGAATGTGGCCAATATAGTATGTCATATTTAAAGATGATGCTTCTCTGAGTACACTTAGTATACAAGATTTACGTCACATCCATAGTAACTATGGTTAAATGTCCCCATGATTTTATTATTATCCCTCAGAGCAGAGAGGAATTCAGTGGAAAAGATAAAGTAATGTGACCAGTACAATGGTGTTGAAACAGGAACAAACTGCTTAGACATTAAAGTGAGTGTCATCTGGCTTTCAGTTTACCACAGTCTAGATTTAAGTTCACCCTCTTTTGCATCATCCATTGATGTTTGTTTTCCTAGATGGCCTAAGACATTGCGTCATATGCACATGTCTTTTCCATGGGTGACCTACCCTTAATGCTTTTGAAGTTTGAGTTCGTCATCAGGATCCTGAGAGTTCATGTCCAAGCGCACAAAACATCATGTTGTTCATGCGGTCGTAAAACACTCAGAGCATTTGAATGAGACATGCGTGAGATACATTTTTATGTGTGTGGGTGTGGATGTGGTGGACAGGGTAACAACTTAAAAAGTCAAAATGTAAATGAATGTTCTCACTGCATGGATGCATTTCAAAGTATTAATAGTATAAAATGCAAAACATGTATTTGTATATACTTCCTCTTTGATGACCAAAAATAAGTTTGTTTAGGCAACATTGTTTCTTTGCTTTTGCTTTTAAACAGTTTCTTGATGCTGTGAAAGCCATAAATTCATTCACATACCTTCAAACATAATACATTCTGCATATATCCTCATGTATTGTATATTGTGTGCACACACATTTGTTGTCGTATGTGTTTGTATTCATGTGTGTTTATGCATGTGTCTGCTCCACCCACTGGGGTGCCATGCCCCGGTGCAGGGGTCTTTGTTGTGCGCACGGAACCATGAGTCAGGCCTGTGGGAACAAGCCCAGCTTCTCTCCTCTCTCTCCCACGCTTTCACACTCATCCCATCCTGTGTACCTCCGCTTCACCCCTGTTGATGGGGAGGTGGTGTGTAGTGAACACCGCCGTGGAAAAACTCACACACACATGTGTAAGGGTCATCAGACCCTGAGAAAAAAGAGTGTGCATGTGATTGTACGTCTATATATGCGTTTGGATGTGAGTGCATATGTGTGACTTTTTTTTTTTCCCATTAAGTCATGGCGTTATTCTTGCCATTGTTGTCTGACGTGTCATGATCATGCCTAAGATGAAGTAGACTGATATATTGTTTAAATGTGATGACGTAAAGAGACCAAACTGTCCACTTTCTCTCCATCTTATAGCCACTAAATTGTAGATCCTCTCTAAACTAAAGTGAAACCTTTTCTGCATATTTGTATAAGCTTGTTTTGCTACTAATGAGCAGTCCCTGCTAAGATGGCCTTAACTATGTCCTTATCTATAGTCTTTATCATGTAACAAAATTGATATCACATCATAAATACAGATCACATATAACAGCTGCAATGATGTGTATCTTCTCAGACTTCTGACTTTCTGAGTCATCACAGGCTTTTTTTTTTTTCTTTACATTTTGTAATCAAATTCAAAGTGATAGAACAGCCAACGATCAAATCGTCTGTCGGGTGTAAACTAGTATAGTACCTTGGCTCCCATGAAGTCTTGCCAGTGTCGTATTTTTCTCCCAGTCTCAATCTGGCAGTGCCCAGTGATCCCCATCCAGTGGGTACCATCTGGCTGGCTGTGCCCCAATCAAAGAGCTCATTCGGGGGGTTAACGTAGCAGCAGCAGAGCGACGGGGGAGGGTGTGAGGGGCAGAACCAGGCAGCCAGACCAGACCCAAGCCAGGGGGCTTTGAAGCCCCTCACCCTAGCCCACAGACAGGGGGTCTGGGCCAACAAGCCAGAGTTGGAGAGAGAGAGGGAGGGAGAGAGAGTGAGAGAGAAGGGCCTTTATCAGCAAGTCCGAGTACAATTGTGGTGTGCAGTGTGGGAGTTGGGGGAGTTAACTCTTTGTATAGATGAATGGCTGAATAGAAGAGGAGGGCTGAAACACTAGCATCTCCCCCTCCTCACGAAACCCCCCCCAATGCTGGATCTCTGTATGTTTTAGGTCGGCCATCTCGGGGCCCCAGGGCCCCTCTCCATGGACAGACCGACAGATACCATCAATTACCAAGGCCGGCCCCTGGCCACCATATGGCCGGTGGCTGCATAGGAAAGGAGCCTGTTCACTTCACAGCACCAGCCCTGCATATGCTGCAAGCCAGCTAGCAGAGATGATGTGCAAATTGTGTGTGTCTTCGTATACGTGTGTGTGTGTGTGTGTGTGTGTGTGTGTGTGTGTGTGTTATATGCCGCATTGGCATAGGTTTGGCTAGTGTTACACAGTGGCCTAAGTGTCAGGGGGTCAGGATTGAATTACAGGGTTGAGTTATACCTGTGTGTGTGTGTGTGTGTGTTTGTGTGTCATTGTATGCCTATCCTTATGGGGACCAACTGAAGTTTAAGACCTTGAAAGTTCAGAAGTTTTAGGAAAAGTAAGACATTTTGGTGTGTCTTCACTGCTTCAAAGGGCCACTCGACTCTTTAGGGTAAAAACTGAAATTAGGTTAAGCTAAGTTTACGATACTGTTTGGAGTCAGTAGACAAAATCTACGTTATGTCTAAAAGTGCACTGTAAAGTTCAGGCAAAGCTAATATATCTGTAGCAGTCTGAATTAGGGGTTCCCTGTGCTAAACATGTGCCATCTTCTCTGCAGTTATGAGCATAGTGTCTGTATATAATTTGCGAGTGTCACGTTCTTGTCCTTCCTATTCAAGCACGCTGGAAAGGCTGAGCTTGAAGATGATGAATGCAGGAAAAAGATGCACATGATGTCTGTTAAAGATGTCGTGTTGGCTGCATGTCATCTTTGTTAAGCATGTGTATTGTTTTTTATGAGCTAGTTATCAAAAAGGAGCTGCGTGGGTTGACTGGCTGCAAACTGCAATATTTCCACCCTTCGAGGGGCATGTGCATTAGGTTGTCTGCCACAATCAAGGCACTTTTGCAGAGAACTAGAGCTGTGGACTTTGTCCCGTATATCTCACAGTGTGGTCATGTCAGGAAGGGGTTGCTTCAAGGCCAGCAAGAACAGGAATAATGATTATAGAGGCTAGTAATACTCTCAACGTAAATATTGGGATGTAAGTAATGCATTAAGGCTAAACTGAACCCATCCTTTAAGATGGTGAGGGGTAAGGGAATGTATGTCAATGTTGGTACAGAAGCCTAAGTGTCTGTGTGTGTGTGTGTGTGTGTGTGTGTGTGTGTTTTTGAATGTGTGCAGCTGTGGTTCATGTTTCAGCTGCCAAAGCCATTATCTTCACCTGACATCCAATCAATAGTCACATGAGGCACCTGTGACTCTGGAAATTAGGACTTGTTTTTGCAAAATAAAAGCACATACAGTAAAGACGTGACAATCAAGCTGTCTTTCTGCTCTGCACACCAACATTTTGAAAAGGACAAATCTTCCCAAACGTGTTGTAATTTGATTAGATGTGTCTGTTTTGAAATCAAACTGCAAGTGGAAAAGAAATCCTACTCTTGCTGGTCCGCCTCCACTCACTACATGCCCATTAACAAAAAACACATTGCCTTATGGGTGAAGGTGGGAGGGAAGCTGACAGAGAGACAGAGGGAGACAGTGAGAGAGTCAGGTTTCTGTTTGATATATAATGTGAGAAAGAGCCAACAGCAAAACAAGGAAACATCTGGGTGATTAATCTTTTGGAAGGGAGGAAAACAGGGAGGCAAATAGCACCAGCCCAAATAAGCACACATACATACGCACATGGACACACACACTCAAATATGCATGCACACTCATGCACGCACAAACAGCTGGGAGCCAGAGACGGCGATCCATGTGAGTCACGATCCTCATTAATATTATATCAAAGTCTCTTTGATTAAGGCTCTGGTTGCATTAGTTAGTTGAAAAAAATGAAAGGAAACTTAACTATAACCAGTCTGGGACCAGCTTCTTACCCAAGAACTCATGTCCATCATTTACTTTTCCAAGTCTTTAGTTCCCAAGAAAGTGTTGTTTTTAAACCTCTACCCAAGACACTTTTACTGGGAACATATGTTCTTCTCATTCATTCAGTAACACACATTCACACTTAAGACTCTGCCCAGTACAACCACAGCAGTTACACTTCTTGCCACTGTGCTTTACTCCACTGGAGCAGCTGTGGGCAAAGCACCTTGCCTAAAGGAGGGAAAGTGTTACTCACACACTTTCCCCCACCCAAATTATGCCTTTCTCAGGATTTAAACCACAGACCTACTTATCACAAACCAGCGTCTTTAACCTCTAGGCTTTGTGCTACTAACAGAGCACACAAGGTCAGAATAGCCTTTTGTTGCGGTGGCATTAAAATTAGCTCTTTCATGCTTTTGCCAATAATATGTATTCATTTTGTTACAGTAATTGTGTTTTTAGTGCACAGTGTGAGTGTAGCTTGCATCATTTCACCGCAGAGCAGTGTATCCCTAAAAGTAAATTTTTCCCGGTCAAAATGTTAATCTAGAATGTCTTCCATTTGTTCAGCATATGTTTCCATTAATGAGCCTGTGTACTAAAATGTAATTTCTTTACTGCATTGGTGCACACAGTTTATTGCAGCACAAAGGCAGCTGTAGTTTGCAGTTGTGCAACGCACCTTTTTTCATTCTCTCAGGCCCTGGGCTATGAATCCTCGAGGCAGGACAGGGCACTTCTGTTTACTTTAGCTGAAGCTGACTTACAGTAACAGTAACAGGCTGCAGCATAACAACCCAAGTGGGGATGAGTTTAAACTAGCACATTTTTGCTGCCCCACAACCTGATGAGATGGACAGATAGACGGGGAACATCTGTTAAGCTGAGCGTAGGTGCACACACACCTAAACGCACACTCTTACACCCACCAGGGCCCCAACAAGGGGTCTGATCCTATCGTAGTCACTGCAGGTGTCCTGAGATAGGCACACACTGACAACACATGACCAGACCACACACACGCACCCAGTATACACCAGTGACGTTAAAGCTCAAAAAATACACAGCCCATCTCACGCACAGTTGGTACTGTGATACTGTGAGCAGCCCATATTGGCACCATCTGTTGTTAAGAGGGAATTCGGTGCACAAGACTGCAATTTGACATTTAAATTCAGTGCCGTTTTAGCAACATATTCATATTTGCAGCAGTAACTTCGAAAAAGAACAAGAGACTGTCAGGTTTTTTTGTGCTCGTTTTGGAAGCTTGTGTAATGAGGTGAAGGACCGTTTTTCCCATGTTTTGTCTGGTGCTGTCAGGTGTGGATTCATTTGTTCGTCTCTGCAAAGTAGGTAGAGGAGAAGGAAAGGTACATTTTGATAATCCTAACTGCATCTGTACCTGTTGGGCTGACTCTCCTGTTGGAATAATGAGTTTCCCATTTGTGAAGTGCTTGCTTATGAATGCAGTGATTGTGCCAGTGATTGTTGTTCCAGGTTTTTTTTTTCTCGTTTTTCTTGATGTCTCTCTGAAATGTGAGGCCACAAAGTGGAGGAAAATATGTGAACAAATGCTGAGGTGACTTTGCATTGTGCGCTTAAGGTAAATCCTTACAAATTAAGATTAAGAGTTTAAAGTAGCTGGTGGCCAGGGTTCTTGTTGGGGGGGAGGGGGCTAATGGCCTCTGCCCTCACAGGTAGAGGACATCAATGAGCTGGAGGCAGCTGGCCACTGTCTCCCTGCCCCATTCTGGTGGTCTACATGCTCTCTCCCCTAAGACCACCTGTGTTATGTGGTTACATAGTTTATTTAGTATTATCTCAGTTAGCCTGGCAGCTTATTTCTCTGCTAGTCTCATCCATTAGATTTAACATTTTTGTGACATCAGTCAAACAAAATGACTGTTTGTTAAATGAAATTCCTCTCTCTAAGTCTTTTGCGTGCTTTCCTTATTTGCTGCGACCTCAGAGCCAGCTCATAACACTGCACTTGATTATCAAAGAGAAGAATATACAGAAGTACAGATTTACATCTTCTACTGTTGATTGACAAAAAGATCACTTTTCTTTTGTCTCTCTCTCTCACACACAGACACACTCATTGCTCTGTTAGTGGTGGCAGTGGGCCAGTCTGAAGTCCCGGCTCTAGTCCAGTTGTGCTGGGGTTTTCCACTCAGACACACTGGCATTGGAAGGCCCCGCCAGCCTCATGTGAATCCTCCTACGAAACCAGAATGCACACATAGATGTGCTTTATTGCACAAGCACACATGCACAGATGCACTATACAATGCACTACAGAGGTTTACGCAAACTATAATTAGAAAAAGCACCTAAGAAAACACACGCACGGAGGCAGGAAGTGCAACCAGTGGCTCTTGGCTGGCAGTTCAGTCCTCTCGTGTTCGTCACGAGATCAGATCTTTTATCAATGTCCTTGCTCCAATTCAGTGTATGTAGAGTGAGAGACAGGCTGCCCACTCCAGTGGAACAGGCATCTGTAGTAGTAGTGTGTGTGTGTGTGTGTGTGTGTGTGTGAAAAGCTTAATCCAGGATGCGCCTCCGTTCCAAGGAGTAGTGCTCAAAACTGAAGAAGGAATATTTACTCAGATCTTGCATCTAAATACATCAAGCCTGTTAATATTTTTGGATGAGTTTAATGCTTTTTATTATTTGTTTGCATTGCTTTTATTCTATTATTATCACAGTTAGAAATTCAGAAGTACAAAAAGGGATTTGCCCCGTCATTTGATGGACTATGTTCCGCTGTTTAGGTGTCAGCAACCTCAATATGTTATATATTTTATATCAGACTTTCTTTGTCACCGTGCCCTTTGCCTTCATATTAAGTTAGGAACACATTATTATGAATGCTTATTTCTAACCCGATGGCTGATTCTCAAGACTGCTGATTTCATGTCAACAAGCTGATTGTCAGAATTTATCATGCCCACATTTGTTATTATCTATCTACACCTCACAATAGCTGGCTGCACAAACTTGTCTTGACATAAGCTGCAGCTTTATTTTGCTACTTCTTTATCCTCATCATTCTCATGCTCTTGATAAAGATGATTGTCACTGTCAAAAGCACCTCTACTGTCAGTACTGCCACCAGTATTTTCATTGTTATCGTAGACGATCCCTAACCAGTTCTGACCAGAGCTGATAGCTGCTGCACTTAGGAGCTGCGATAACTCTCCCACAGCCAGTGAGGTGGAAGCAGAGTGGATGTGGACCTGAAATCCCTACTTCCCCTCTCCATTCCCATACCGCTTTCTGTCCCATTCCTGTTGTGGGGACAAAAAGGAACCCATCCGGTCACACGCTGTGCAAAACCACGCAGTTAGGTCAAGGGGATCGTCACTGGCTGCGACTATGCCAGATTGTTATCACTGGATAATCCCCTCTGAGAAGAGGCAACGACACACCGACCCTGTTATTCTGCAACACGGCAGATGATCTTTTACAGTATAGCTTAACATAACCTAACATTAGACTTTGGGTTTGTTAGTTTAGTTAGAACACAAAGCAGTTCAGATCATCCACAAAAATCCAAATGGGTAAGATGTCAAAGTGTACTCTTACACTGTATTCTATGCATGAGAATGACATGGCTGGAGCATCAAATCAAACTTAATTCACATTAGTGTATTACAACAGATTCGGGACATTGCACTACAGAAAACCCAAGTGAAAGTTGATCTAATTTGATGTAGTATATGAATGCAAACGTTAAAAGGTGTGCCTCGGGCTTAGGTCCTCTGGCAGGCCACAGACACTAAAAACAGCTTCTCCAGCTTCTCCTGGCTAATGAGTAACTAACAGGCCAGTATTACAGCAACAGAGGGATCTGAAATGAACTTACCTTACAAGACTGTCAGAAATACAAGCAGGTGCTAATATGCCAAGTGGCAGATCTTGAAGTCTGTTCAAAGACAAATAGGCAGGCACTGAAAGAACTTCAAAACAGGCAAAATTTGTGCTTTCCTTCCTGACTTGGCAAACACACGTGCCGTTTCATTTTGGATAATGTGCAATTTATCTAAGGCTTATTTTGGTTAGACCAGAAAAGAAAGCACTACATGCTGGTAATGAACTGACTATGGCAGTATGTTCCAATATGTAATAGTTATGCTATAATGCTGCATTTTGTGTGTGTGTTTTTTTTTGTCCTTCTTTATGCCTCATTCTTCTTGTAAAAAATTAGCTGTCTGGCAGCTGATGAAAGTAGATTCACTCAAGTTCTGTACTTATATTTTATACTTTTTTACTTATATTTCCATTTTCTTTTTACTTACACTCCACTTTAAATGTTATTAACTAACTTTAGCTACCAGTTACTTTGCACATTCAGATAAATAATACAAAATATGAACAAGTGAATTCTGATTTATTATGAAAAAATTTACGACAAAATCAAATAAGTATAGAAAGTAATAACTAAAAGGCCCCACCTCTACCATCTTTAACAATAAAATGATGTAAATATGAATGCATCTGTAACTATAATCCAATAATGTGTATCATTCTGAAATGGCCAGTGTGTATAATGAGTACGTTGCCCATAGTACTTTAAATATATTTTAATGCTAATACATTTGTGATTTTACTTAAGTAACATTTTCAATGTAGGATTTTTACTTGTAACAGAGTATTTCTAGTATAATAGTGCATGAAAGTTGCTTTACTATGAATACATTTAAGATGACGACAAAGAAGAAAAAACAGAGACGGTACGTTGTGTTGCACACACACATTGATAATAAAAACATATTTTGCTGTTGTGTTGGACCTAAGTTGTGTGAAATAGTTTCAGCAGGCGATGTGACAGTGAGAGAGGTTAGGCCCCATAGCGACAGGCGAAGAGAGAGAGATCCATATCATTGTCCATATCTAATGAGGCTCCCCTGGGTTTGTTGCTTTAAACAAATCCCTGCTCTTCCTATCTCAGTCACAACACTCCCATTGCTGCAGTGCTGCAGCCCTCTGTGTGTGTGTGTGTGTGTGTGTGTAGGAGAAGTAATGAGACTTTGTTTATGTGTGCATAGTTTGATTCTGTGTGTGTGTGTGTGAAATCAATTTCTAATAACAGAGAAAGGCATAGTGGGGAGATGCACATATGACTGGAGTCTGTGTTTGTTTTATAGCAGTTCAGAGTTCAGCTGGATAAAGACCAAAAACATTATGGTAGCATTGATATTCTCAGCATTTGTTTTGATTCAAAACTACATTCATGTAAAATCTTCCTAAATTATTTAATAACGCGTTTTTATGATCCTTTCTGTATTTGTCATTTTACTGTCAAACATTTATGAAACATTTGTCTATTTGTCTAAAATGCTCATCTTCCGTAACTGCCTCTGAATCTACTAACCAAAGGGTGCTTATAATGTCTCGGCTAATTAGCATCAAACTAAACTAGCATGAACGCTTCAGTTCCAATGCAAATTCCCTTTCCTGGGTCTTGCCCCGAGAGATTGTACTACGTGGCCCGAATGAGCGAACCAAAGTGAAGCCACATATGTCTTGCATTTGGACATTAAAGCCGACTATTATGAGATTAAATCAGGGACTTGTGATATATTCGGTTCAAATCTCAGCTCCCACCAGCCCCAGTCACGCAGAGGGAACTTTCAAACTGATATTATGTTCAGTTTCTGCCAAAGTTTCACAATCAAACACAATGAAAAGGAAGTGAACGAAAGTGTTTTGTCTTGAATTGTAGCGCAGGAAGATCCAGTTGATATTGTAAAAGCTTTTCTTTAAATTGCAGGTTAAAAGGGTCAGAGGCCTAAAGATAGAGCCTTTCTACTGCCACACACTCGTATAGCACTCATATACATGTACATGCATGTTTTTTTTTTTTATGTTTTCTTTTTTCTCATAGAAGTTTGAAAATGCTGGTATCCTCCTTTCAGCAGTAGCTCCGGTATCTTTCTTCTTCTTTTATGGGAGCTTCATGGTTGACAGGGCAGAGAGGAGTTGACTGGCAGGCAAATTAAACAATTTAATTGTTTTTAAAGAAGAAATGTGCCGTCACGTGTAATGAATTATCATAAAAAGGGGCCCCGAGCAATGTGGTGATATTGGATATTAACATTGTTCTTTGCACCTACTCCCTCTACTGACGAGCCTGGGCCCCGTAAAAAGCCTTTTTTATTATGTGGCGAATATTGTTACATGTACAATAAAAATCACGCGGAGAAGGCCGAAACCTGCTGCATGTTAGTGCTGTTAAGAGGGAGAGATGGAAATCTGAATGAACAAGTGTGCTTATGTATCATTATTAGTGTGGTGTATTCTTGTGTGTCTCATGTCCTGTGCATGCATATATATCTCAAGCTGGCCTCCCTGTACCAAACCTCCTGGTGCCTTTCCAGTCTGTGGACATACAGTACTGTGTGTTGTGTGTGTGTGTGTGTGTGTGTGTGTGTGTGTGTGTGTGTGTGTGTTTGGTGAGTGGGCGCTCCCCTGTCCCTGTCCTGTGGGCCTGTTAGGTGATGAATGACCTTCAGGCCCACCACTGACAACTGGGCTCCTAATGACTAACTGTCTGACTGACTGGCCCTAATGGAGGACTTGCAGAGCTTTTGGACAACGTGGCACACACACACATACACACGATCTTCCACGTGGAGTTAATTGTGACATGTATCCTTACATTAAACAGAAGACACATGCAGAAACACACACTATAATGGTTCACATTACACGTACTGAAAGGGTGGGGATATATTTTTCTCTCCCTGGTGAAAGAAACACATGACAGAAGTTGTTCCTACAGTATTTATCACTGACACAGGGTATGATTGTATCATATTACTGAGGCCAAACCCCTGATGTTTGGGAAGCATATTTTCCTTTCCAGTGTTGAGTCCTATTAGGTCCTTCCAAAGAAGTTGGAGGGGGAGGCTAGGTTGGGGTAGAGGGGGACAGATGAGGGATGGATACATTGAGAAGGAAAAGGAGAGGCAGAAAAGAAGAGAGAGAAAGTCCCGTTACTGCCTTCAAGTCAGCCAACTGGGCTCCGTCCAGTTTGCTAGGGGTTCTGGAAAAAGAAGCCATCATCTGCAAACCATCATCCAGTGTCCACACTTGGACCTGCTTTCAGCACCTGTCACCCGTCCCTTCAGTGTGACAAACTCAAATAAACATCCAAAATTAATCACACCATTACCACTGAACCCAACTGCTATCTTTCTCTTGCTTTTCCTTTAATGACAGTTTCTAAAAAGGGGCCAAAAAATCATCCCCAACAGAGCAGCTGTGGGATTTATTTCCCCTCTTACTTTTTTTTTCCTTCCGTTCCTTCATTTATGTTTAATTGTTACGAGGCACATGTGTGTTCATACGCAAAGCTGTCAAAAGTTTGGGTGCGGTTTACAAGCTATTTAGTCACGGTGCTGTGAGGGAGGGCAATGCGGTTGGTAGTTTCATTACTTGGTTTCTCCCAAGGTTTTTTTTACACCGTGATGAAGTATATCAACCTGCTATTCTCTTAATTGACAGCTGTCTTTGGGTCCCCACATGCTACAAGATTCATTTGGAACTGATTAAACTAGTCCAGTAGTCAACTGCTAGTTTTGTCAAATGTCCACAGGTGGGCTGCAGTATTATGCAGAGTGGGAATGTGAGCTAAACACTGCTACTCAACACTCGTGTTGTAGTCGGTCAGTATGATGTATAGCCTATTTGAAAATGAAGTTGGAATTGGCCTATGAAATTGATTGTGAGAGCGTTCCAGAGCCTGAGGGCGTGGTTATGGCGTGTAAGTGTGTTGGAAAAAGATGTGACAATTTGAATACTGATTTAGAAGCTTTGAAAAATTCAGCCCTAAAGCCCACATAGCACCATGCACAGCCCTTCCCAGTGATGTCCATCCGTTGGTGGTCCTAGTTTCTTACCCTTCAGTATAGTCCATATATTTTCTTGTGTGGTGTCGTACAACTGCACCATGTGTATGACCGAGGTACACATTTTATATCATGGCTCCATTCCTGTCATTATGCTATAAACCTCCCAAAAAACTATACCAATGGGCCTCTTACCCGTGTATGGCCCTGGTGTGGTGAAAAGTAGGCGAAGTATGGGTGGACAGTTGGCTTGTTTCTGGTGCCTCTGCTGTCCTCAGATGTGTTGTTGCTGTAGAGAACAGCAACTTCTTTGAACAAAATTTGCAATAAAGATAGGGAATCTTCTTTTTGGCATTTTTTTCTTTGACATTTATTTTAGAATCAGAGAGAGACAGGGAATGTGGGAAGACAGACAGACCATGTGCATTGTGTCTACATGGTGTGCACCCCAACCTACAGACCGTATGGATGTCCCCAAATCCTAATGACTCTGGTCATCTAGAGTTATCATCAGCTCAAATTTTAAAGTCATTGATACTTTGGTTTATGAACAAATAGCAGCCAAAGTAATGACATTTCCATTAGCTACAGCTGATGTACTTTGTGTTTAGTACTTTGAGAAATGTGCATGCACTCTAACACGCTAAGTGAAGATGATGAACACGGTAAACATTAAACCTGCTAAACATCAGCATGTTAGCAATGTCAGCATGCTGATGTTAGCATTTAGTTCCACTGTGACCTAGAATAGTCCCATAGCCACTAGCTTGGCTGGAGAATATGTACCCTTAGAATGATGTGTGTGGTGTGTAAAATAACTTGTGATATCATCTACAGGTATGCTTATTAATTCTGATGTCCTTAAAAAAAAAAAAAAAAAAAAAAAAATCAAGTTGACTGTAAAATCCATAAAATTCAACACTAGTGACAGCCTTGAGAGCAAGGAGGATCTTGAAAGACACACTAAAATTGCATTTGGAGGGCTTACAGCGTGAGCTTCACTAAACCAGCTGTACTGACATGAGGGAGATGCTGGGAAAGTGAGGTTAATGTCCTCCACATTTTCTCCTACAAAGAAAAAAGGATTATTTACACCTCCAACCTTATTTTGGCTGACTTTGTTCTCATTGGACTCTGACAAGACTTGATCTGTCTCATTCTTGACTGATAGCAAGAATTTCTCACATACGAAGGAAGGAGAAAAGGAAATGAGCTGCTTCAATAGCCATTCAACCTCTATTGAGTTAGAACAGTCCTCTATGAAGATGAATGCCAGCTTCAAAACTGCGAGGACTCCAGAATAAAGAAAACTCTGAGGTCAAGATTTCTGTTGGCAAGAGGAGCAGCGAGGCTGCACAGCAGTACTGTGTGATGACCAAATGCAGGCTATAAATGTAATTTTTAGGTTTTAGTCGTTGAAAACAAAAACAAAGTTTCTCTGCTGTCTTATTATAGGATGTAGCACGTCTCTAGCTGATCATTGTCATCTTTTTTCCCCTAGAACAATCTCCTCCATAAATGAATTTAGAATTCTATTTTCATTTTTATACTATATTGTTGAAAAATACACTTAAAAAGTATGTTGCACAGCCTAATGTGGCTAAAGCAGGCCTAGAGTTTTTAGTTTTTATGCAGCTGTGCGGTCGTCTTTTGTCTCTATATATTGTGTTGTATTCTATTGTGAGGTTTTTCCATGCCGGGTGTTTCCATGGTTTTTCTGCGTTGCAGGTGTGTTTATAGTGCAGCAGGTGCTGCTGGCTGCCATGCTGTGCAGCGAGGGAGGGAGGGTGTCATGGCCAATATACGAGGGAAAGAACCTCTCACACATGGCACTGGTATTGTAGGCCTCTGGAAAATCCATTTAAACACTCACACAGCCCGACACACGCTCACAGCGAGCACTAAGACATGCACATAAGTCACATAAATACACAAACGCACACATGAGGAGAAGACATGTGTGGATGTGAGGAGACTGTCTTTTTCTTGTCGCATGCACACGAGCACACGCAGAGACTCTGCGCCACAACTGCAGGCTTGTTTAACAAATCAAAGAAGTCACTTTTCTTGGGGAAAAAAAACATAGTGAAGATAATTCAAAGCATTCTGCTTAAAGAGGGATGAAAAATCCTTTCCAATACTACTTTCTATGCAATCTGCCATGCCAAATTGCCCATCATTTAAAGTGAATAAAGAATTGAATGTTTCTAAGTATGTGGTAACTACAGATGTATACATATATGTTTATGTAACTCTTCCTGATATAGTAATACCCATGTGTCATTGCATCAGACACTATGCAGAGTTCTTTCTTCCCTTTTCTCTGCCTTTTTCCCTCTGTCTCTTTCACTGTCAAGGTCACTGAGTTTTATGTCCTCTCTGTAGGGGGCACTCTCTCTCTTCTTCCCTCCCTCTCTCTTTCTCTTCTTGTCTTCTTGCTGTCAATTCATAACTCTCTACATTTTTTTGTCCTCATCATATTTTCTTCATCTTGCACCATATACTTTGTTCTTAATTTTTCTGTTCTCCCCCCCCCCCCCACCCCCCCACCCCCAACCCCTCCCTGCCATTCACCAACACAGTTCACCACTGGTCACTGTACTGTACACAGCACAGACTACACTATGTAAACAGTGGGGGTGTTTGTGTCTGCATGGCTAGAGGCCTTTCTTTTCTCACTAGCTACAACTAGGTTGCATTAGCAGACAGTGGGATGTATGAGCATGTCTCAGTGACATAAAGGTCATGGTGGTTAACTGAAAAAGGCTAAATTGAGCCTTTGCGACCCCTCCCTTCCCATTCACTGACTCACACAAACACACTCACGCTTTCTTCTTTTGAGTGTGAACCCCAGTCTAGTTTTCTGAAGCAATATTGTTGACCCGACTCTTGGCTGTTGTGTCTCCCACTCAAATAAATCCCCTGCTCGTTATCACAGAGCAACAAATATTTACGTCTACACTAAATCTCAGAGAAACATTCTCATGGCCTCCCTAATTGGTTATGTCATCCGCAGTCCTGCTGTGCCGGCACAAGTTCATTTTTAGCCACGAATCATTGTCCAGTAACAGCCAATAAGACTCCTTTACTGACTTCCCTTTGTGCCCATGAGTCTTGTGGGTAATTACTATATTTACATCCTGGTGGATGGAGCCAGCCTGGCGATCACCTGGGTAGCTACACAGGTATTCCTGTCGCACTGTGTAATTTTCATTTTATGCCAGGGGCAAGCTAAATATTTGCATTCCACCGCAGGACGAGCCTCCTCCACAAAATGCAAACTCTCCCACCATATAAAACGTCCAATGGTTCTTCTCCCGGGCCTCTGAGAATTTTTGAGGTGTTTGTGGCCCCTAACCTGCCATTACACCATCGGGTGATATCATGGTTAGGTTTTATGCGAGCGGGGGGAAACTGAATGGCTAGGCGGTGTATTTGTACATGTACTTGTGTGTGTTCCCATCGTGTGTCAGGTGTAGTTGACAGCTCCACACCGAGGAGGGGAAGAGAGTCACTTCCTCCTCAGACTTTGATGTCGGGACTCATTTCCTGTCCTCACAGTACTAGAAAGACCAGGGAAGGGGAAAAAAAACATGTTCTTTTGAGTGGGCTGCTTTTGTTTTGGCTAGAGGCCCTTCTTATTACATGCAGAATAGTGATTGCGCCAATAGGAATTGTGTGAGCTTCAAACTCATCAAAGTTGGAGAGACTTCCATATTTCAGTAATGTTTTTCCAAGGTTAATTTTACGGATGACTACACTGACATGGGAAAATATTACATTTCAGTACAAATGACTGCTCATTCCACTCAATCGTTCAGTGTCATTTGCTAGACAAATGGCTGTGGAGAGCTCGAGGTACTTCTACATTTATAATCTGTCTTTAACAACTATTGAGGCCGAGAATCTTTAACCGACCCCCAGGGAATGAACCAGAACATTTTGTTGTTGTTTTCAGAGAGGAAATAATCCGTTAACAGTAGGATGCGCTCCGCTGGCTGCCTTATTTATTTCTTTTCAGAGGCAATTAAGGTCAGTTAATTAAGCCCATAAAACACAGGCAGAAGTTGGGCTTCAGGCGTAGCCATCACACTCAACCTGGCATGTTTCTAGGAAATGAAATGGTGAAGTTTAATCATTCATTGGAAATGGAAAAGGCGAGTCAGCAGGGGAGACCTGGTCTTAATCTGTTAGGGGGATATATTTAAGATGTGCTTTGCCATAAAGCAAAGCTACTTTGGTATCGTTATTCATGCAGCAGATTACTCTAAATTGAACTGTGAAAAGAAAACATCAAGGCGTACAGGGTAGCTTTGGTTACCATTTCCTGAGAGCCTCAAGTCAAAAACCATATATGATAGATGACCACCTAGCCAAGGGAGAAAAATACTTAATGCAGGCTTTTGATGTCTCATAAGTAAATGGAAATATCCAATAAGGCTGCGTGGCTTGTCGTGTGCAACAAGATCTGTTTTTAAGTCCACATAAAACTTACCAGTCATGTGTGATTATTGTTTGCTGGAACTTGATGTCCAGCGGGCCAGGTGACAGATAATAGTGAGTTTATGCCAGTCTCTGATGGTAGACCCTTTATAGTCAGCGCTGCGGTTGTGACAGCCCTCAGCAAAACAAGATCTAAAGTGCTGAAAAATTGCTGCACCACTCCGATACGTCAGTGTGTGCATGTGTCGTGTGTTGTGTATCACCACCAAGTATACAGTATGCAAACTGCTTTTTTTCTGGTGTATTGCTAATATATATGTGTGTATGCATTAATAATGCAATGTACATATGGAAGCATGTTTGATTATACGCCCTTATGTGTTAAAGGGTGTGTGTGTGTATGTGTGTGTGTGTGTGTGTCTGGAGCTGTCTAGGGATCAGCACACCTGTAGGTGGGTGTTCATTACAGCAGGTCTGAGTGATGGCTTGGCCTATGGGAGGCCCTTGTTCATTGTCATCTCCCTTCACTTAATTAGCCCTCACTCACAGGTCAGAGGAGACCACTGAAGGCCCCCTTGTGTTTTTGTGTGCACACACACACATGCATATGTTTAGGATTGAGCTTTGTGCTTGATATGGTGCCAGGGGATAGACAAGTGTGCACACACACTCCCACACACACACACACACACATACTCAGACACACACCGTATCTACACCTCCTAACCTTATCACCAAACCACCTGTGCATAATTGTGAGTCAGATTAGACTGGCACAGGCTGGCCCTTGTTTCGTTGATACGTTGAAATTACACCTCAGTAGTTGTTCAGAAACAGCAGTGTGGAACCAAATGTCTCTCTGTTTCCATCTCTATCAGGGACTTTCACTCCAGGAGATTAGAAGTTGACCCATTACTGGAAATGCTGTAAGCAGGCCTCATTGTTGTGAAATAACCCTGAGCTCCGCTGTAAAAAATGCAAAGGCTAAATATTTACTGTACATGAAACACAATATATTTTTCGTCACTGAGAATTTTACGCTTCACTTTCTCCTTACCTGAAAGTTTAGGCCATGTATTCCTCCATAATTAGTTGTTGATGCCAGCACACTAATGAAGAGAGAGATTCACATGCCGGTATAATCAATTCTGATCCAGAATAACAGAATCAAGTCTTGGCTGGACATTTTTTGTAGCGTAGATGCCTGTGCAGGTCACTCTCTGTGGCGTGTGTTCTGGAGTTAAGCTGCTTATTAAATGACATCGCTATACCCCAACTTGGGCCCGGACCCACTTGGCCTCCAGCGAGGAGAGAAATAGGAGTAGTGGAGGAGAAAAGAGAGGGAAGAGAAGGTGTACAGTATTTTTTTTTTTAGAGGTAGAGGATGTCAAGAATAAAAAAAAAAAAAAAAAACGGAGTCTATGAAACTGAGACAGTGTGGTTGAGGGTGTGCACCGTGTATTTTCAGTGTGAGTATTTGTGCATGCGTGTGATCGTGTAGCCGTGTAACGTGACTAAAAGAGAAACATAATCACACTCATTCACATCACGCTCAAATTTAGAAAACGGCAAAGGTGAGATTCAGAGTCTAAGTCTGCATAAGACCTATTAAGTCTATATGGTCTTCCTCATGTTTTGCTAAAGTAATTTGATTTCATCGTGCAGACTTTCTTTGCACTAGCAACAGGAGAAGTGGATGCTCCCTGCTAATAACGTTTCATTTAGTGGAGTCAGTAGTGTTTCTGCTCTTTGCTCCAAAGCTTACCCCCATCCACTCCCTCCAACGCTAACGCCACATGTGTTCTGGCATCGCTCTGGGGCCTGGGGGTGGTGGAAGACGGGGAGGAGGAAGAGGAGAAGGAGAAGCGGGAGGGCGGGTGGGTGTGTGCTGCGGGCGGACTCCTTTAGCTCCTCTTCCCTTCCCTCTTTCGGACCTGTCAGGCAGGCGGCCAGGAAGTAATGTGGAAATGTGGCTGGCCGGCGTCGACTTGATTAAGTCTGCGCACGTGTCTCTGCAGAGAGGAGACCCCAGGCTTAATCACCCTTAGCCCTGACACTCTCCTCCTCCTCCTCTGCTGTCTCTCTCTCTTTTACTCTCCATATCTCCTTTTTCTTTCTTTTCCCTCTGTCCTCCTCCACTGCTGCCGCTCCTTCTCACTCCTCCCACTCCGAGGCTGAAGGCAGGTTTTTTTCTCTCTGCCCCCTTTTTTTTTTTGCTGATTTTCGTTTTTCAGTGCTTTTTTTCCCTGCCCTACTCGCTCCCTGTGTGTAACTGACTTTTTTTTTGTTTGTGAAGCCCCTCTTTGACTCTCTTTATCTTGCACTCTTTCTCTCACTGCCCTTTCTCTCACTCTTTCCATTTTTTGCACCACCACCACCCCCCCCCCCACCACCACTTTCTTTCTCTGTTGTTTCTATATGTGCATGTATTTTAGGCCGTCTTTTTGTGAGTGCTTGTGTCCTTATCTGTAAGAGGACCGTTGAATGCATGTATAAGCTTTTGTGTGTGTTGTACGTGAGATTGTGTTCTTCACCTCCTGCATGAAGAGGATTTCATGTATGAAAAGTTCTCCCTCCTGGACCGGACTGCCACAAGCAGCACCCTGTTGGGGTTAGGAACATGAATATGAATATTTAATTGTTTTTACAACAAATGGTCTCACATATCACAGCAGGTTTAGGCTGAGGCAAGTTGTAGTTTATGTTTAAACGATCAGAATAGAATGACTTTCTATCTTGAAGGAAATATTGAATAATAGATTCTTCTAAATTCTTACTATTCAGACATAGATGAGTGAAAAGTTGGAAGAGCAGCAGAGCTGTGTTTATCCTATTGTGCACATTTCACATCAATACTCCTCAAAACTAGCAGCATGGGTGGCTCCTGAACAACTGAATATATAGATATATAAAATCTTATTATATATTTTTTTTTAATTCTCAGGAATCAACCAATCAATCAATCTTTTTTTCTGACACTGGCAAATGGCAGTAAATGGAATGGAACTACTGGTCTTACTTGGCTTTGGTGCAGTGAAAATTAGAGCTGTAGCAAATTTAAAAGCTGTTGATGTAAACGGAGTTCATCCAGAATTGTACAATACCCAATCCCAAGCTTCAGCAAGCCATCATGGATAGAATTATAAAACCAGTGATTTGATGTTTTGTGCCTTTTTTCCACAAGCTTTTTTCACTTTTTTAAAAACTTTTTTCAAAGAATCTTTTTCAACGCTGCCATCTTTTCATCTTTTGTACTGTAATGGTTTAAACTTCAGATTTTCATCGCCATCCAGCCAACATTGTCTGTGCATAAAAGCCCCTTATTTGCGGGACCCTGGCTGTCTGACAAAACTCCTCCCCTTTCACTACTCTATAGGTGTGGGCACACAACACACACTCGCGCAACATAAACAGCAGACGTTTACTGTGCTGCAGTAATGACAATGGCATCATGCAACATTTTAATTATTCCAATTTTCTCTACAATCTCTAACTTTGAAGTGGTGATCCAGGATAGCGCTCTGTGTCAACAAATAAAAACGCTTGAAATGATTACGTTTAAAAAGTTATTCTTATCCAAAGTATATTTCTTTTGCCTGTTTGAGTTTGGAAATTTGGAGGTCAGTGGCAAGCTGTGAGTGACAGTTTGTTTTTGGGAGTAGGGGAGGGCACACAAGGCGGTCTTAAGCCGAGATGGCACAGCGCAGCAAGCTTTCCAAAAGAAACATGCCCAGTCATCATTTTACTCACACGCTCAGAGATAGACAAGGCTCTGTGCATTTTGCCAACAGGGCCTTTGCCATGCTTATGCACACACTTCAGTGTCAGCACACACACATGCCTGCATTCAGATACAGAAATATACACACAGGCGCACACAGATCCTGATGCCCGCACCTTTAGCGGTGCTACCTAGCTCTGCACTGAGTCAGCAGGGCTAACGTGGCAGCAGCGGCAGATGCAGGGCCTTTGCTCCATCCATCACATGCTGTCGTTATCCCAGTGTGCTAAATGATTCTATTAGCGCGTCACGCTGGCCCCTCAAAGCTCCCACTGTTCCCACCTCCACAATGTGGTTCCAGCAATCCAACCCATGCGTTGATAATTTGCCCTGAAAAATTGGCCGGGGACAAGCATCCAATTATGGCTTTGCACCCCGTTCCCAGCGCCTCGTTTCAAATAACCGCTCTCATAACCGAGCTCTTTGAAAACAAGATGGATCCCGCACTTTTTTTTTTTTTTTTTTTTTTTTTTTACATCTTCTCCTTCTTCGTTTTCTTATTTGTGCTGTTTTTTTTCTCTCTCTCTCTATTTTTTTCTTCCTCATTCCTTGTGGTCTCTAAGTTTTTCTGTTTGATGTAGATATTGCTGACACGGTCGGCTTAATGTTGTATCACGCCAAAGTTAGGTGAAGCATGTTGACAGATATCAGCTGATCTCAAGTTAGTTTAGTATTATGACAAATAAATGCCTCTGAACTTCAGGCTGTCATTTAATGCTCTGGGCGCGTAGCCAGCATGTCTGTTTTTCTTGTCTGTCAGTGTGGAGTGTGTTGGAAATCATTTTTCATCATATTCATTTCCTTGGCTTGCAGTCTGTGTTGTACTATAAGGTCAGTGTTATTATATCATGGTAGTATTACATCAGTTACAACAAATTGCGAATGTCCTTGTATGATTATGTGTCTGTTTCATACTTGTGTGCTGACATTTGACCCTAAGCCAACACTCAATTAACTGTCCCAGGTTTTAATTTATCTGTTTGACATATTATGACTTTAAATTATTATTCCAATACAAAATATAAATATATATTTTTTCTTCAGTGTTTTGTTTGGATTCAAATGTTAGTTTTATCTTGTGGGCTCATGAATTGGACACTCAGTTCACTGCGTTGTGTTTTGAAGGTTGGCAGCCGCTCTTGTTTTCAACATTGCCCCAAATATTCTGGCTATTGTTTATTCTCCCACTCAAATTAGATTTCACGTCTTTGTGAGCACAATCTCAAGATCAACAGATCTGGCTGCTCACCGTTGTATAACGTGGAAAAAAAATTACGCAAATATCACTCAGATTGATTTTAAACCATGCAGGAAGGAACATTCAGGCATGATCAATTGGTTTCACATGTGGTGTTGTTGAAATACATAGACAACTAACGCAAGTGATGTGTTTAGCTTCATGTTGAGAGTAGTGAGGAAGTCCATTGTGCATTCACTTCATATTCACATATCACTGAAAACAGTTTAAATGAAACATTGGCTGAAGATACTGTAATGACATGGCCACATTTTACAAATCAATACTGCCTCAGGGTGTTCAGATGATGTTGAAACAGCTGTCCAACAATATCTAAATAACACTGAAAACGGTACTGATGCAAAAAAAAAATGTTGAACCAAAAGCATATAATTTTTAGAGGAGCTTAAGAGCAGTGACACAGGCCCATAATTCACCCCGACACACTCCCCTCTCTCATCTCATCTCACCAGAGAACATTAGGAGGGTCAATTTGACCAATCATAGACCCTGCTGCACCCACAGAGCCCTCTGATCATCTTTCACCTCCTCCTGGGGCTGTGAACTCTCAGTGTACAGTCATCTGATCCCACTATAGCAGCAAGCAAGAAGCAGTTCCTGACCTGAACTGCGTACACACTCAAATGGGATCATAGCCTGCACTCAGCCTTTTAAATGTAACAGTGTTCCTCATTTTGTTCTCTTGTCCTCTATGGGCATAAACAAGAACTTATACGGTCTGCCATTTGTTCCAGTCACACGACACCACACTGTGTTCTGCTTATCCCACCGACACTTAAAATTGACCCTTAACTGTTTGACCCTATTGATTATTTTAATGTAACTATTCAGAGAAGGGGGAAAAAAGGGGAAAAGACAAACCCGTCTCTCTGTTTTGAGATATAATAAGATTTCGACAATCCCTCAGAGAATTAGGAGCCACTGTAAAATCAAATAGTGAAAGATTACACAAAAGCAGCCCAGAAATTAAAATTTACAACGTGACCCTTTCTTTCAACAAAAAAGCAGTGGAAGCGGCTTTAAATTGCAGATTGAGATAAAGAAATGAGCAAACTGAAACATTTAGACACATGATAATATACTGAAAGTATGAATTATACGGTGTGTTGGCTCATTTGTTAATAATGTCACTTTAGATGTCTGGAGGAGGTCTTTGAAATATGTAAGGCTTATTTATTTTATATTCTAACAGACTGAAACCTAAAACTTTCATGTGTTGCTTTTAAGTCTCAAGTCTCATTCGGTCTAGTAAATCAAGTTTCATCTAAGTGAAGCCTCAAATCTGCAGCCCTGCTAAAAATGAGCGCTACTGCTACCTTTAGCTGAACCAACCATGATCCAGAGAAGACTTGGCAAACCGTGGAAAGAACTCATAATTCCAATACTTACTATTGACACTGTATAAGCAAAATATCTCTATTGGAGACTTATGGAGTAGCATGCCAGTTATTCAGACCCCATTCAGCCTTTCTTAGCTTTCCCGTCTCTCTGCCTGCTTGTGTGTTTGGACTGCTGGTGTAATTACCGTCCAGCCAGGGACAGACCTGGAGACAGAGGCAGTGTGCTAATTGTACGGTGGACAGGGAACGGAAGCTATTAAAACATGACTGCAAGGACATTCACAGCCTCATCTGCTGCCATAAATCCCTCCTCTCCAGTGAGACTTACTGTCGTTACCACTCCCTCCACCACTTCACTTCACTGTCTGTCCGTCTCTCTCACTCTCTCTAACACTCTGCTACTTTCCTTCCTAAGTTTTTAGTGCCTAAGCACGCTGATGTGCAGAAACTGAAGAAACCAGATTTTTTAAGAAGTTAAGAAGAAAGAAATGTGTGGGAGCTGCAGAGAAATGTATTTACTGATCATCTTATTGCATCACTGTGCAAATAAATGAAAACCAAAGTAAACCAGAGATGAAGCGAGACCAACGTGGTTGTTCTTTAGCTGACCTGTGACCACCAATTTCCTCTCCTCTCCTCTCAAGAAGACCACTCAATCCTTTTTTCTGGACACTCACTGTAAATCTTCCACTAATGGCTTTATTAACGAAAAACATCTTAACACGTGGAGTGGAGACATTCTAGTTTACAATATATACTTCCTTAGGATATTGATTAAGAGGCTGCACAACTTGATGGAGGATGACAAATGCTGCCTCTCCACATCTTTCTTTTGCTTCCTCTTTTTCTCTCATACACAAACAGACACAAAACACTTGCCACTGGCCATTAGGGAGGCCAACCAGGCCTCCCATTGCTGAAAAGCAGGAACAAAAAGGCTGACCACTGTAGAAAGGCCTAATTAAACAGCAGTCTTTAATGTCAGTCAGCCCCCCACTGTAGCCCCAACCACACATGAATGAAAGAATAATGCTCTTTTGAAAAGGAGCACAGTTTTATAATCTAAACCGATTGGCTTACGAAAGGGAAGCCCCTTAGCTAAGAGGGCCCACAGGTCACCCTCCATCTCTTCCTTTCTCTCTCTTTCTCTCCCTCTCTTCTTCATCACTCTCTCTTCTTTTCTTCTTCTCAGTCATCCTGCTGTGTCCATAGCCAGGGTTAAGTCAAGCTGAACGTGGGTTGGTCTGTGACCACCACCTCCAGCAGGCCCTTGTTCCCCCGAGGGTGTAGTAGTGCTAATTGTCCCTGGACATGCACACACACACACACACAAAAACACAGATGAACAGCCATGTGTGTTGGCATGACCAACCACTGGGCTCATGTGCTTGGATTATCAGAGTGTTATGAAAGAGAAACAGCCAATTTAATCCAAAAATGGTGGCTGTAGTGGGACTAAGAGGAGGGGGTGGGCTTGGGTGCTCAGGGGCCACAGTGCCAGGGGTTATCCTGAAAAATGATTGGGTCCAGTGTGCACCCCCTCCCGACCTCACCTCACCACTGCCCACCCCACAAAACCTCCCCACTCCACCCAGGCGAGGGGACCCCCCGACTGGCAGCAATAAATAGATTCTTTCTCTAACATGCCTAATCCTGCTAAACAGCAACAAATCCTATTAGGCCATGAATTATAAATCCTTCTTCGTCACCTCACCCCCTCATCCCCCACTGGAGAAACCCAATCGCCCTCCTGTCTTCATAACATGCACGCGCATACTCACGCACATACAAACACACCAGACCTCAAGAATGTTGGTCTAAACAGGGAGGAATTGTAAGTGTTGTGTATTAATGCATTGGTGTGTATGTCTATATGCTGTATGTGTGTCTGCTTGCTTTCATTTGCACTAGATTCTGGTTCATGTGGATTTGTGTGTGTGGCCTCTTGCAAGGCTTACTGCTCCCCACTTGTCATGAATTGAGTCAGTCAGCCAAGCCAAGACTGTAGTTGATTTGTGGGAGGTCACAACTGACGCAGCTTGAAAAAATACAACGTGTTGGCACCATAGAGCAACAGGAAAACATCAAACTACTGTGTCAGCGAAATGTAACCCAAACATAATGATTAAAACCTCAACAGTGGAGGAGGGGAGTGTGAATCGTGTCATTTTTTTGCTCATCAGTCGATGCCCATTGCACTCATTGGACCTAGCGCAAGGAAATAAGTACAGTCACTGAAACATGCAAATCCAGGAAGAGAAATTCAAATAATGCTGCCTGTCTGAAAGGCTGACACGTGTCAACACTGGGAAATAGGACAGTGGTGTATCCCAACTAGTTCTCAAGCGTCAGATGTGTGTTATGATGTGCCACTGTGCAGGCTTACAGGCAAAACAATGTATGCAAATGTTCTTATTCGTGTCATTTGCTGCCTGTAAGACAAGCCAAGAGTCTATAGCCACGCTACGAGCTCTGTGAGGCTGTAATGCTCGAGGTAAAGTGAACTGTTTTGCCTGGTGATAGGGGTAGATGAAATTTGTTAAGACATTTCAGTCTGAACTAAAAGGTGGTTGACTCACTGACCAAATGACTGGCATTTCCATAGAGCCACACCACTGGACAGCCTAAAAAGTGGATCTGAATTGACACAAATCATAAAAAAAGAGATTTACAATTGGAAAAATGCCACTGAATAGTAAACTGTTAGGCTGACTAACATGCATGCCTACATAACAGACACCTTAGGCTACACTCTTTGACTAGAAGAGGGTCTGGCACCAAAGAGGGGGTCATTAACCCCAAATCTAATCTAACTCTCTAATTAGGCTTACTTTGAAGAATAGTTACAGCTACATCCTCCTCTTAAGGCTACACCTTGGGCCTGGAACATTAAAGCTCAGAACCTGAAATACTCTGGTCATGTCTATGTGGACACCATCGTCCTAAACTCCTTTATTTGCCTCTATGTCAGCGATAGCTGTGGTCAGGGACATTATGTCTTCGGGTTGTCCGTCCATCACATTCATATAAACGCGTATAAATCTCCGGAACACCTGGAGTGACAAAGCTCCTATTAGTCCTCTGTGCTCCCATGTAAAAATAGTCTCTAAGTGAAGACAGCATGTTTCTCACTGGAATTATACCCATATAATGATTTCCATTCATTCCATCTTTAAAATGCCTGCAGGTAGATTTTTGGTCTATATTTTACAGATTACATTAGTGGTCTCATGTCTTTGTACCCTAGTAAAAAAAAACATTTTTCCCACGGCTGCAGTTTTTCATTTTCTCGGCTGTCTAACTGGAAACCTCCTCGCCAAAATCTTCAGTTAATTTGGCAGTTAGAGTCATGTCAGCAAGAGTTCACCAATCATTAGTCTACTTGTTAGATGTGCGCTACTCTCCAATCTTCTCTACATGTGGTGGGAAAGAGCTGTGTCTGTGTCTGCTCTCCTCAAATAATAACAGGTTGCGAGACTTGGCGTCATTAACATTAAACATGGGTGGGACTTTTCTGAGGTCACCAGGATGTCGACCATCTCTTGAGAGGATTCATTTTCATTGGTGGGAGTCTTTCACGAGCTTAAAGACGGGAGACTTTCATTCACATGTACCTTTTTAGAGGTATATGGTATCTAATGATGGAAATCCCTGGTTTGTATGACCACATTATCATCACCTTGTTGACCAAGGGTTGGTTTGCTTTCAACATGTTAAAGTCAAGAAAAAAAGCCGACACAGACTTAGTGGGCGTGTGTGGAAAAGAATATGTAACAGAGATTGAAGCATTGTATTTGTATGGTTTTATTTTATACAATTCTGCATGTATATACACAAACATGTCCTTTCACAGTATCCACTAGTTTCACGTATTTGTAATAGAAATGCAGGAGGTTGGGGTGATACTGAATCTACAGTATCTCTTGCCTCCGTCTCATTTTCTCTGTCTGTGGCCACACACATCAAACATGGCTCGCTCCCTCTGTTCTCTCTTTGTCATCAGCTCTTAATGGGCACTCTGCTTTGATGTGGCTTGGTTGCTGCCATTGTTTCCAGCATGTCTTGATCAGTGAAACTTTTGTATCAGAAACCACATTTAACCGTCAGTGTTTTTCTTGCACGGAATTGAATCATGATTTGAATGCCTCGGTGCAGCGGCACAGAAATCCTGTTGTTCTGCTTGACAGGTGCCATTTATGAGCTGTGGTCAAATCGGACTATTTTATTGCGGAGACCTACAGCACAATCAATTATGTAGCTGTTTATCCATTGTTTTGGTGTTGCACTGTAAATGGATGGAAACACATGTGTTTTTTCACAATTACTGAGCATCTTCAGATTCAGTCGACATAGAGGTGGCCTGAAAAAAAAGACATAGTTGGTTTAAATTTGTGCTTCTCCTTGCATGCAAACCAATTTAGGAGCTGGTTTCATTTCCCACCAGGCAAACCCTTATAGGAGAATCCATATGGGAGCATTTCTTGCATTAGAACCGCATCAAAGTCCATTAATTAAAAACCCTCACTGAATGGACAATCTTGAATCTTACAATATAGTGTCTTAGCAGTGCACCCTTATAATTCTTACCACGGCACCCTCTGGCATGCTATCACTTTAGATCAAACATTCCTTAAAGAATGTAGTCATCTTATCCTTCCAAGATATGATAAAAGGATGTCTGTTTTTGAGGAGAGCACATCTCTTTGATGGACCAAAGCACCAGTCATAAAGCTTATCTCTCTCACACACTCACACACACACACACACACACACACACAGACACACCAGCCGTCTTGCTGGGCCCTGTCCGTTGCACATTGATGTCTAAGGCTGCTTTCTCCTGACTGACTCCAAGGTTATTGCAGCGCACCATGGAAGCACAGGATATTTGACGGTCCCCTGCCAAATAAAGGTGGGGGGGGGTGAGTTGCCATTGACAACTCTGAGATCTCCAAAGTGACCATCTGAAAATGAAAAAAGAGAAAACTTATTAAGAGAGAAGGGTCCAGGGGAGGCCATGGGGCTAAATCTGTCACAGCTTTTCAAGAGAGGGACGAGGCCTTTTCATGACTCCAGCAATTACAGCGTGTACATGACTTCTACAGTCGACCTAATGAAGAATAGTGAGTCTGATGAGACGAGCTAGGAGTTGGGGCTTAATACACAAAGAAAAAACACACACATACAACCAACCTTCCCAATAGAGAATGAATCATAGGGTGCAGGACAATGGAAAATATATTGAAGTCTACGTGGGTGAGATCTGAGCTTTGCTGACTCAAGGGGAGTCCCCAGGATACACTGTGTGTCAAATCTTCTGCACAGATGAAAAATAAACATGAAGAAGAGGAAAAAAATAGTGGACTAGGCAGAGGGAGATGAGTAGGAAGCTGAATCAGAGTCGGCAAGTGTTTGATGGGCAGCATCAGTAGAGAGATGTGGGAATTACATTCCTTCAGTTTCTCTGCGCCAAATCTTTAATGGAGTACGGGGGCTGAGGAGGAGAGGGAGGGGGGGGGGGGGGGTCTTGGTGTTGGACAAAAATCCTCCGTGTTATTCTTTTATCACACTTACCCAATGAACATGTGTGCGCATTTGTGTCAAACGCAGGAAACGGGAGGAGGGCAAGGAGGGAGCGGGTTACAGTTGTACAACGATCAAAACCGCACATGTTTTTTGTTTCCTACATGTGTTTTCTTTCCCAATTATGCTCGAACCTCCAAGTCGCACAGAGAAGAGGAGAGAAAAAAACACATCCTTCTTCTCATCGACGATGGAGAGCAAAAGGGGGTGCGGGGTGGTGGGGGGGTAGAGTTTTTTTTTTTTTTTTTTCCCAAAATAGGGCCTCATGCTCTTCGTGTTTGGTATTCTTTGTGTGCATTTCCTCCTATAGCTTGGGCAGGCCTTGCATGGAGGGCAGGAAAAAAGACAGCAGCCCGACAGCCTTTGATGTTCATGTTTTATGGTCCCATGTCAACGCATTGTCTGTTAAGTCCTTTTGTTGTCCCTCTGCCTAATTAAGACCTCAGAGCGACTTGTTGACTCCACAAAGACCCTTGTTTGGGGAGGGGGAGGGCGGTGGGTGTGCGCTTTTGTGTGTCAAGGGTGTGTGTGTGTGTGTGTGTGTGTGTGTGTGTGTGCATGTGGGTGTGTCTGCTTTGATGGGGACATAGTTTGAGAGAAATGTTCAAAACGGTGTACAGACGCACGCATCACCCACCTTACGTACAAAAGCACAGGGTTTGACATATGAATGGAGTTATTCATTTTTCTGTTTGAGGGCTGTTTAGTGGAGAAATTATCTCTAGCTGCATTTACGCTCAAAGTAGCCGTGAAGAGCACTTAACACACACACACACGTGCAAGCACGCAATGCGTTCTGAAACTACATTTGTGCACGTCTCTGCATGCAATCCAATCCACGCGCCCCAGTCAAGGGTGTCGCAGTGGGATATTTTTAACCACGACTTTAATATTTATCATTATTTCTTACTTTCACATTTGGAATCGCACCCAAATGTTTTCGGTTCCCTTTTCATTTGTGCCATCTTCCTCCGGATCTCTCCAGAAAGAATCCGGTGACGTCAGTTTGCTGTTAATCCCCCCCCCCCCTCTCAGCAGATACACTGCTGGCACACACACCGTCCACGGCTTACCAGCTTAACTTTGATGTGTCTGATACCAACAGACGGCTGAAAGGTCACCTGTCTCTGAGACATACTGTACATGAAGACCGATTCATGGCACAAAAAGGTGGTCAGCTGTTTTTACTATATGATTTTATGTAGATAAATGCTAAATTAATGCACAATACTACATAATTAGTGCTTTATGTTACTTTGTGTAAGAATCAAATATAAGGGTTCTTCAACAATCTAATACATTGACACTCTTACATAATAAACCGGTGCTTGGCACTATTAAACCACAACCCCTCTTAGAACCCGTACTGATCCATACACCTCTGACCTTCTCAACTCCACGGGTTGGACTTTGTTTGTTGGACGAATGTCTACATTTGTACATAGGAGGCTTTAAACTTGCTCAGAGCAGGGGGACGACGAGTGGGATCATTTGACAGGCAGGTGGGATCTCAAAGAATTTCTAACCAACATATATTGGTGTGTCATAAATGCTTAAAGAATGAATACTTAACAATACAACAGTAATCCTTTTTCTAATTCACACGATGATTTGACGACAACAGCTGGGGTGTGTCCCCACGCCCGCGCACACTATTTCTATTGTTTTGTTTTCAGTCACCCAGAAAACTGGAATCCAGTCACTCAACAAATTTTCAGTCCGTGTTGTCTTGTGATTTACTTTCACTGATAGCGCACAGCATCCACATGGAATATTCAAGGACATGATTCAGCATTTTCTGACGAATAAATCTCATGACCACCCGAGCACGGCACACAGAGCGCCTTTCAGAAAAAACAAACACGAGTGCATGCCATACAGTCACTACGGTATGCAAGTGCGAGTCTGTGTGTGTGTGTTGTTTGCATCCAGTGGTTTCAGTGTGTAGCTCCGTACCAGTGGGTTTTCCTTTGTGTTGACACAGATGTGCTGCTTCTAGCCAAGGGACGTGTGTTGTGGGACTCCTCTTAATGCAAACTGAGTCTGGCTTTCTTCAGTTTCACTTTGCACCACGTTGCAGATTCATGGTTGTGACCAATAAGGCGAGCACTGATAAAGGGTGGGGGTTCATCTGTTTTGACACATACAGTTATGGGCTCAATGTGCATTTTTGTGTACATGAATGCCTGCCTGTCATGCATTTTGCTGTTGTATGTTATACCCATTATCCATCAATCCTTGAATGCACAAAGAGTCAATTAGAAGGAGTATGCAGCCTTTCTTCTCTCTCTCTCTTTTTTTTTTTTACAACTCAGCTCGTCCAAAACAAGCCACTTCACATTTTACAGCAAGGAAACATCTGTAGACTTAACCATCATTGTTTTTCTCTTAGACCAAATCAGTCTCTCTTTCTCTCTGTGTCACAGGTTGTCCCATGCCCAGAGATCAGCTGTAAAAGTCCTCCGCAGAATGCAGTACTTTGTAGCCAGGAAGAAATTTCAGGTAAGCAAAAGGAAATCCACAAGGAGGACAGATAAATTTTACAGAGTTAAGGAGAGCAAAGAGGGAGGAGATACAGAGATAAAGAGAGAGACAGATTGAGAGTGAGAGTGGGAGTGAGAGAAGTGTGTGCGAGGAGTGTATGTGCGTTTGTACAGGATGAGGAAGGGGAGCCCCAAGGGCATATATCAGCTGCAGCGCTGCTGTGCATGCGTGTGCGTGTGTGTGTGTGTGTGTATATGTGCGTGTTTGTGTGTAAATGCCTGAAACTTGCACCTGCATGTCTTCTTTGTGCTCACTTAAGTTCAGGCGTAGTATCATGGGAAATCTGCTAACCTGTCTCTGGGGCTACAGTAGGAATTCACTTACTGTACTGCACTCTGCAAAAACACACTTTGCAGAGATACACGTGCACACACACGCATCAGGACACGGGGCCTCACATAGCACTTAAGTCAGCAGAATTACGTAAGAAAATGTGCGATAAACATTTCAGTGAAACAAAGTTGTCATACAATTATCAAACGGTCATGTTTGAGATACTTTAGCCATCATTTTTATGCTACATGTTATTGTAGAATGGTTCCTATATTCTTACCGTTTCCAGTCCTACATGTTTTCAATTATGGCCTAAGTGATGTCAGCTGCAGAGGCTATACTCTACGTATGCCAAGGAATACCCTAAAGAGTTCACTGGGTTCTTCTGATGCTGCTTGTATCCACGTCACACTAAACAAAGCTGTGAAAGGACCTTAACACGACTGCTTTTCTACATGACCATGCACTTGTCAGTGTGCACGCACACACAAACACACACAATGAGTTAACAATGAACCCTTTGCACCCAGGGGGTTGGGGATGTTTTCGGGGACCAAGCAACAGCGGCCGTGGTTGACAATGGCTTTTGTGTCCCTCTGTGTGTGCGCGTGCATTGATCCACAGCAAGCGCGGAAGCCCTATGACGTGCGAGACGTGATCGAGCAGTATTCCCAGGGTCACCTCAACATGATGGTCCGCATCAAGGAGCTGCAGAGAAGGTGGTGTCTTTGACCTTCTTTCATGATCTTTCTTCCCCGCTTTGTGTCTCCAACTTCGTGCATTTGCCACCATTTTGTTTGATACCAATCCGAGCAAGGAAAGGAAAGAGGCAGAAAATAAAATATGTAATCTCATTTTAAAACAAAATAGATCAGCTTAAATTTAGCCATGCTGTCTTATACACAATATTTCCATACACATGCATGTTTCTCTTGTCCCTAACTGAGCTGTACTGACATCATGGTCAGCTGAACTGGGATATGATGACAAGTTGTTCCATTGCACATTTTATATTCAGCTTTCAGTCATTTTGCAGCTATTAACAGTTTCTGTCAGTTGGATCGTACGCCTTGTTATTGTTTATCTAACAGACAGGAGACTCATTGATCCCAAATTTGTTAGTTGTGCTTCATGCAAAGGTTTAAAAATTTTCCAAATGACTTTCTTTCTTTAACCCTAGAACACTAACGTCAGGTGATTTCCCAGCTCCATTATTTTTTATCATTCACACAGTTGTCAGTGATGCAGGGAGACCGTGCCTTCACCGGACAAGGCTCACATGTCCCAGGAACGGGTGGCCCGAAGAACAACAGTTCTGACAACTGTGTGAATGATAAAAAATAATGGAGCTGGGAACCACAGTCGTGTGGGCGAAAATCACCTGACGTTAGTTAAACTAAGCAAAGCTCTCCCACGAAGGAGGTTGGTTATGTAATAAGTTGGTTCAAACATTTGTCACCTTGTGTCACCTTGACTTTAAACATCTTTTGCGGTAAATCAGTTGAACCATGGATACACACTGTGAAATTTTAAACCAGAAGGGCATCTTAATGTATCAGTAAATAAAAAAGACTTATTCTTTTTAGTCTTATTTATACTATCATATTACACTTATTATCATTCTTAAGCATGTGGTTTGTTTTCTGAAAACAGTGATATATAAATACTGTTAAAGCTGACGCCATTTGTTTAATTTTAATGGCTTCTTCTGTCTTTTCCCCAGGCTGGACGGCACTCTGGGGAAGCCAGGAATGTTTCTTCCAGGTAAATGCACAGCAAACACGACAGTCTACATCTGATAGACGCCATCACACCTCACACCGTCTCTGTGTTTATACCTCGCACATACACAAGCTGTGCCAGACTAAATATGAGGGAAAGACAGGTCCCTAATGTGCATGTGTCTCTGTTTGGATGTGGGTATGTTTATGTAGGTTTTCGTATTTGTGAATGTGTGAATTGTTGCATCCTGTCTGTTTTCACTGTGCATGCAGACATCTATTAGCAGGCTTGTAGGGGGACATGTATAGATTTACTGAATGTATCCTGAAAATCAGCAATAAATTAACTGTCCTCGAGTATTTGTATTACATTTTATTGTTTGTCCATTTGTTGATGACAAGTTGAAAATAAAAGAATAGGTTGAGATGCCTGGAGGAACCAGGCTCAGACGAAAACCACTGAGCCCGGAGTGTCGTCCGAACCCATTGCCAGCAGTGCACTAGCTGCATCTTTGGCCAGCGGTGCACAGAGCCCCCGAGCACCATCGGCTGCCTGGATTACACAGAGCGCCCAACGGCAGCATCGGTGCACTCCAAGAACTCAAGTCACTCAAGAGGCCTCACAAGATGGTAGGAGAAGTTGAAAAGAGAGTTGAGAAGCCCAGTGTAGCACATCTTTGGGCAATCCTCAAGAAGGAACTCCTGATGCTGCACAGACCCACAGAAGGATCGTCTGCAAGGTTCACGCAAGTGGAGGTGGACAGTGAGGCCTACGGAACCCTTGGCATTATCGGAACAAGCAGGAGAAGAAACACTAACAACAATATGGAGGCAGCAAAGAAAAGGGAATGTGCAGTGGGGTCAGTAGAATGCCACTTGGACAGTGGACGAGACTTGATCAACCTCAGTCAGACGCCCTGGATGAAGGTGTCTGTTCCAAGCATGTGCATCAGAGAGTGTATGAAAAACAGTTGTGCAGATTCATGTAAGATTGAACTAATGATTAGTAAACATTAAAATTCTAGTGAAATTGACATTGTCAAATGTCTGGTTCCTCTGAATCACTGCCTCCTTCACAGATCTGTTCATTAACTCAAAGTGGATTGAAGTTGTGCTCATTGATGGCTGTTTCGCTTGAAACAATCCATCTATTAGAGGTTACCGGGTGAGATTAGGAATTAGGTAAATTCTTGTCAACATATGTATGTATATATATATATTTTGATTTTTTTTGTTTCTTTTTTCATTCCAGGAAAAGGAGAAGATAAAGAATACCCAACTATCGGAGCAAGAATGATCAGACTAGAGGATAAGGTAAGCACACTCCTGACGCTCAGTGTGTGTGTGTGTGTGTGTTTTGTCTGAACGTAAGAAAGATGAAGTGATTAGTTTGTGTTCACAAACACAAGTATTGTGTGTGTGTGTGTGTGTGTGTGTGTGTGTGTGTGTGTGTGACCGCACTACTGTGTCTCAACTGTGTGTCTGAGTGTGACTCTGCTTGCTCATGCCTCTGTTATCAGATGAATGCGTGTGGTGTAATCTTTTGAGATGATTATGTTGTGACTGGATTCGGTCAATCTGTGCCGATTTAAAACATGCACCTGCATTCTCTGTCCTGTACTTTATCAGCATCTATTCAGTGCTGCATTTTTTTATTTTTTTTTCTAATCTTGAGTCCTATCCTGGGCTCTGTAATTTTAACGATTTTCCATGCCAGCCCCTCTTTTTTCCGGTGGTGACAATTCTTGGATGTTTATGTTTCCATAAGGGGATATTAGAGTACTGGAAGCGTAAGGGGGGGGGTTAAAGAGAAAACTCTCTATGCAGTGAAGCATAGAAAATAACAAACAGGTGTGTTATGAAGCCTGCGGGTGTAATTAGGCGTCTTCTCTCTCATAGAGGAATGGGCACAACTTGCTGCCTGCGTGATGCCAATCCTAATGCCGCTGTGATGCCAAGATAGACACTTCGCCTGTGGGGGTGGTTAGACTAGTTGGACGGGTGTTAACGTGTGTCTGCTTCCTGTTGACCTGTCTATCCATTTGCAAATCAGAGGATATGAAATATTTTTCGTTACCTTGTTGTGTGGCTACATCCGTTGTCAGTTTGTCTGACTGGTGGCATTACTACCGAGTAAAATTATGTTTGTGGACTTGTGGAAAGATTTGGAGCATCGTGATGCTGGTGTTTAAAATTGGATACTTACCTTATAGTCAAGTTGTTCTCACATCTTACAGTAAATGAAAACAACTAATATACAATAGAACAATGCAGTCTGCAGCCACTTCTTTTCTATTCAAGTCAGCCAGCTCAGGATTTCCCCCCACTTTGCCTCAGCGTTTACCATCCCCTCTCTGTGTGCTCATCAGCGCTGATGTTCTCTTATGTTTGCATGCGTTTGCCGTTCTCAGACCCCTTTGTTACGAAGAGAGGAGTAATGATCTTGAACCAATGTACACTCCGAGGCTGTAGACCTCCCTCAGTGATTGAGTTACGGCCCATTTGCTCAAGGCTACATGTTGTGATCACAATCTCTTGATTGAAAACATAAACCTGCATTCAGAAGTGCTTGCCCTACCTGTGACTCCCTCTCTCTTTCTCTCCCAGTCTCCCTCTTTCACTTCTTCTCTCGCCCCGCTCTGCCTTCACATAAAGTATAAATAAAACTGAACGGTGGATAATTGAGAAACAAATCAGTGGAACCTTACTGACGCAGGCTACTTTCTCTCTGAAACAACGTGGATCCACATTTGTGGTTGTGTGAATATCTTGTTTTGATGATTCTGACGGGTCAGCACACCTGTTATATGGAAAGGGGGGGGCCTCCTTTTTCCCTTCAGGCGGTAGGTGGACGAACTTGTCGACCTCTGTTACTTGGTAAATTCCCTGGTACTCCTCCAGATAGGCCTGAGATGTTAAGCTCCAGTGGCCCTTTACAAATATTATTATTATTATTATTATCCACTCTGGATAAACTAAATACGTCAGCTTTATGTGTCAGGAATGTAATGATTTCATAACCACACTTACGGTGTAATCCCCATAATTTGATCAAATGAATTGTTTTTCCTTTGTGCTCCTGGTCCCTTTTCACTCAAATCTTTATTTTCCTGAAAGTTTTGCTCTGAATTTTTCCTGAAAAGCTTGAATTTGACACCTTACAAAATGTATTCACTCCTGGAACAACATTTCACCATGAAACCTTTGCTGCAGCAGCAAAACAATGCCCATTCAAACATAACGCTCAAGCTTAATGAAACTGCACCACAATGTTTGTACTGTATTGTCTGAATCTCCAACCCCGTCTCTTTTGTTTGTCTCGCATCACTGCCTGTATTTCATAATGTTGAGTAATTCCTGTGCCGCGTCACGTCTTGCATGTTGCTCATAATAGTAAACCTGATGATACACAAAGCAAAGCCCTGGTGTCACAGTTGATTCACCTCTAAATAGGATCTTTCCCAACAGCTCTGAGGAATTATTCATCAACTCTGTGCCCTAGTGTTTGTGTGTGTGGGTTTGTGTGTGCACAAGAGTGTGTTCCCATGCCTTTCTCAATACTCACTCTTGGTCGGTATCCAGCTACATTTCTTTTTTTTTGAGACAAATTCCCACTTTCTACTCCCCTTTCCCCTGTAAAACACCAGACATCGACCACTCTGACGCTTTATGCTGCAGCTGAGTAAGTAAGATAGAATAATTTTGTTGTCCAGCTATTGTCAGCACATCACTTGTAGATGAATTTATCTTCAGTGGGCTGAAGGGGTCTCAGGCATTGTGTGTCCTGTACAGGGTTAGACAGTGATTTATCACACACAGACAAAGACATATATAGATCTACACACATACACTCACACACACATAAGCATTGAGTTGATTAATCACCAATGTGTCTAACCCCACACTCTCAAGATTGAATTCTCCAGGAGCGACTTGGAAACGAAGATGGATGGCACTCTTTGACAGTGTGTTATCTTTCTGTCAGACACACTCGATGAAAAATACCCAAACGACAAGCTCAAACAGTGGCCAGTGTTTCTGGGCTTCAGCGTGGCCTTTCAGAGAGGAGCTCGCTGCATGCTTTAGGATGAAGTCAGCCCACTGCTTGTGGTAAATCTCTCCCAGTTTTATAGGGACGGGATTTTTTCTCATAGCAATAGACAGAAAGGGCAGGGAAATTACAACAATATGCTTTCACATAGCCTGTAAATGTCTGTCTGAAAAACAAGCGTATGCTTTTTTCGTCTGATTCTATTTTGTTTCACAGATTTAACAATATTGTGAAGTGTTGTGCGGCCCAGAGCAACCCAGTAACTTAAAACTGAAATTAGTGTGTAGAGCAGAAGACAGCAGCCTTTAATTATGTAGGAAGAGACATTTGCTTTGTTCAAGGTTGAAGGTTTTTCACAAGGTTAAACACACCAAACCATGAAATATCTCAATTGTTATTTGCTGGCATTAAATAATTTCATATTCAATGATAAATAAGTTATCCAAATACCATTTGAAATACTGAATAACTAAAAAAAAAAAAGCTTTTGAAAACAGAAGATTCAACGATTCACTGTTTTCAGAATTTTGAAAATCAAGAATAAAATGCAAAAAAACACTAAAAATTCAAATCTGTGTCTAAACTGTTTATGTGTGCATTTTCTATTCGCTGATAGTTGCATTTCTGTTTTACTAATCTAGGCTTAAATACTAAAAGATACAAAAAAATATGTTCCAAAATAAGCCTGTTGTGAGATGTGAGTTCACCGTGAAAAAGCATGGAGAAAAAAAAATACTTTAGTCAGTTTGTGAAAAAACTCAAGAGGGCAGTTATTCGGTTTTTATTTCACACTCAATATTTAGTCCATCATAAGTTAGTCATCAAAGTAATAGTCCGATGCATTTGGAAACTGCGTTGTCTTTGGCTGGTGTAAAACCATCACAGTGTCTAGTGAGGAAAATAAAATGTAATGTGCCCTCCAGACCTGCACAGACATGTCTCTGCTCAACACATCATTATTTGTGTTGCTCTAAGTACACTACATGGACCACACTAACTCTGTGGTTAACTTCGCTCTGCTATATTAGGGCATGTATGTCACGCTTATATCATGTGCATTAGCACTAGGCGTACGTTGAAGAATGCATGCCCTGACCGTAATAGCATCTCAATTAGGTAAGTATGCTGTAAATTACAGCAAGGCCAAATACTGGGAATACTTGAGGGCCGGGACAGAGTGTTGTGTTTGTTAGGAGTCCATCTGTAAGGCATTTAGGGCCCCTCGCCTTTAAAAGCTTGGCTTTGAGGGGGGCAGGAGTGTGTGTGCGAATGTTTAGACTGGTCCGAACCAGACCCAGTGGAGGGCTTTAGAGTTGAGGGCCTGATAAACACCCATACATACCCATATATACATATTTATACATTAGACCATACACAAAAATACAAGTGGATATCCAGGCACACATGAACACACACACTGTTGTCCATCCAGAAGTATCTCAGCTCGGCTCTCAGCAGTGCAACAACAAACAGGACCAACATCGTTATTTCTTTAGCTGTCGCAGGAAGGTACTGAGAGTGAACGGTTGGAGGGGACAGCAGAGGAGCAGCAACATTACATGCCATAAATCTAGTATATCTATATTTGCAGTGTATGTACCTATACGTTGATTGTATCCAATCATGGCTTCTTGATTTTGGCACCTAGAACAAGTTAAGCCCACATCACAAGAAACTATTACTATAAACCCTTTTAGTTTTAGCCTGGGGGATTCTCTGTGGCCACAGTTATTATTTTCTCTGCAAAAATCTTAAATTTTTACAATCACAACAGAATGAATGCACAGGAATCAAAGACT
Organism: Pempheris klunzingeri; assembly: GCF_042242105.1. Classification (NCBI taxonomy): domain Eukaryota; kingdom Metazoa; phylum Chordata; class Actinopteri; order Acropomatiformes; family Pempheridae; genus Pempheris; species Pempheris klunzingeri. The sequence continues at coordinate 7,726,448 of NC_092016.1, read as the reverse complement.
AGAGGGAATATTTATTGTTAACTGAAACCAAGTATTACTGTAATAAGCTGAACAGCATGTTGCAGACCACAAACAGATGTATAATTTTTTTTAAAGAGATTTTTAAATTCTCTGGACTTTAAGTGAGATTCCCACTGTTCTTATGTCATGCTCAACTGAATTTTAGGGAGCAGGGTTGTTTTTCAGCCTTTTTAAGTTCACTTGAAAGAATCAGGAGATTTACTGTAAACCTGCAGTGGGCATCTTCATTGTTGGGGGCAATAAAAGCAGGATTTGTATACATTATGTTGGTATCCTACATGTCTACCAAACAGACTGGTTCGTGGTGGCTGTAAAAAAAAAAACAGCAATCAAATGCCAAAAACAATATCAGGAAGTTCATTCACTCACTGTTGTTATGAAGAACAATTTTTTGATTGTTTTGTTTGATTGTTGTGTTTTGATTTGTTTACGTGGATACAATGAATTTCAGGATGAAGCATTCTTCTTAACTGCAGATGCACTTTGTTATTTAGAATAATAAGACACGTTTAATTTGACATTAAATTCTTGTCGACACGGCAAATTTCAATAATATTCCATTATAACCTCTTAAAAGGGTCTGAAATGTAGCATCTGGAAATGTGTACCCTGTGGAGTTGCATCTCAGCGAGAGTGGTCAGACTGTTCGTTTGCCCTCCTCCCTCCTCCTTCCCTTCCTCTGGGTCATTGGTGTCGATCCATTCATTCCACCACTGTTCAGCATATTGTCCCCTTCCCTCTGTAATTGGAGTGATGTCAGTGTGACCTAATGTCTGTCCTTTTCCTGCCCTCCTGCTAAAGAGGGTGACTCTGCCGCCATCCCACCTCCCCTTGTCTGCAGTCTCCATCTTTCTAGTTCTCTGTCCCCCTTTTCTTTCTGTTTTCCCGTACGGACACCTCTCTGTCTTTCTCAAACCTCCCCTTTGCGCCTATTCCCAGCACCTCTTCGCCCTGAGAGCACCCTGTCTGTTGTTGTGCTGTGTTTTGATATATGTGTGTATTTGGCCGCAACGTGCTCAGCGGGGAGCTGGAGCTGACCGGGCCGCTCTAAACAAAGAGAGGAAACTTGGCAAAGGAAGCGCACGCACGCACACACACACACACACACACACACACACACACAAATTCTGGGACACACAGCTTCACTGCAGCGGCAGTTCTCTTACTGCCCTGTGCTGCAGACAAGCACATACAGAATCTCCCTGCATGTCTGGACTTGGCCTGCGATAGCTACAGCACGAAACAACCTAGCAGTTCCCCTTGTTTTTCTTTGCTGATAAAATCTAGCTCTCTGAATCCTGTCCGGCACGGGCTTCTTTTTTTTTTTTTTTTTTTTTTTTACTGCCAGTGAATACACAATAAAAGATAAAAGATGTTGATCTCTGCAAATATGCTTGTGCAACATTGTGTTCTCGCTGCACGGTGGCAGTGAGGAAAATGTTATTCATCCTTCAAGGGAAACGTTCCTTTCCCTCGTCCCCCCTGCCACAGGAAGGTCAGAGGTCATTGTCACAGTCCCTGGAGCTGCTAGGTTTTCAGTGTTTTGCTCTCAGACATTTCGGCGGTGACGGAATGCTTTATGGTTCGACTGACATTAGTGCCTTAGCAGCCTCATTCATTTCGGTGAGCACAATCCAAGTTCAACATCATCCTCTAACACGCTGTATTGGCCAATTATATGTATGCACACATCCTGGTAGAATACCTTCTAACATGAACAGTTCTGTTTACCTTGCAAGACAAAAGAAAAAATTACTTTATGATCTTTTCTCATAGGATCATAAATCACTGTACAGTGTTTGATAAACCTGTATTACATACTCTTACTGGTACCTGTTGCAACACATCCACACCAACACATACTACAACATACTGTTTTTGCTATTTTCCGCCTCACTCCCGATCCAGCAGCCTTTCCTTTTACTCACTGCACCACCCTTTACTGTACCAAGCTGAGCTGGTCTTTCTCACATCGACACTTCCCACCGTTGATGTGGTATCTTTATAGTGTTGTGAACTTGACAGCATGCAATGAGTGGTGTGCTGCTGTGAGTTAGATAGCGCACCAGGAGCGGTGTGCTGTTTGTAGTGCAGTCCAGCAGTAAATCATGTTTCGGCAGTGTGCGAGGGATGCAGCCCCTGGCAGCTCCCAGACGGCCTTTGGCTCTGGCTCCCTTCTCTTAGCGCCACTCTCTAATTTCAGAGCCGGGACCCTGCCTACTACTGTGTCCTTACCGCATTCCCACAAACCAGAGACGGACAGTCTGCCTGCATGTCTGGCTGCTTGCTCTCCATCTCACAGACTCTCTCGCTTTCTATCGCTCTCTGCCTTTGTGTCTCTCTATCGCTCTTTCGCTCTCACTCCCTGTTTTTTTGCCCGCTGAGCTTGCCCCTTCTTCTTTCCTCTGTCTCTGTCTGGTTCTGTGCCTTCAGGATTATAGGTCTGCAGTCTCACTCACAGCATCTAAATCATGCTGTACACTGCCACTGTCTCTCATCAGCTCTCTCTCCCTCTTTCGCTCCTAGTCTCTCTGCATCTCTCTAGCACCCACTGTGGGCTCGCTCGTTGGCTGTAAATACCCATGCTACATTTCCATTTTAATTGCCCAAGTTTCGCAGGGCCCTGGGATATATTTTTTGCACATATATTTTATTGTCTTGGCGAAATGCCCCCACTACTTTTGGTTGGACCTGACCACTAATATACTCCTACATGGACCAGTTCATTATCAGCAGGGAGGTGTGAGCTTATTTTAGAGGGTTATGAAGGGGTCAATGTACAGTTCATGAAACAGGGGTCTGTGTTTTATTGGGACCTGTAGTCTTACTAATACAGTTTGCTAAGTAGCCCTGGTGCCACCCTACTTCTGAGTGCTATTAAATCAGTCTATACTGTGTGGAACTGTAAACCAGCAGTGAATAATGCCAAGCTGTGTAAATTACTCCAGAGACCATGGATGTAAATGTCACAGCCATAAAGTCAAGCTGGTACCAAGGGAACATGTAATGGGGACTATGTGCATACCTTTATGTTAAGTAGTGTATGTATTCCTGTATGTGTGTGTTTTATGCAGATCTCTGCTATTAAACCAACATATAGCCATAAAACTTCATAAATCTGTAAATAAAAGCTGGAGTATGTCAAATAATAGTTTAGTTTATCGTACTGTGATTTGTTCCAGTGAAGCCTGTGATCGCTCCTGTAGTTTTGGGTCATTTCACACTAATGCTTAAGTGTGACTCGTCTGTTTGTGAAGGGGTGGGTGCTAATTACTCAGCGTTATGGCTAGGTATTGAACCGCAGTACTTACTGATATTGGAATTGGAAAAAAAAAACAATCTGTATGTAGAAATGCTTAGACTCTTAGACTTAAACATATTTGCTGATTGAAATCACTATTACTAACTTTAAATTGTTATTTATTCAGGCAAAGTTCCTGTTTCCTTGTGTGAAGACAACATTACACCGTGTCCAAACAGCAAGCGAGCGTCCGACGGTCGCGTCAAACACTGAATCTGTCAGATATAGGCGTCTGTCCTCATGTAAACAAACTACGTACCTACCAGCCTACCTCTTCCCACATTTGTAGTTTTTTAACCTAAAACACACATTTTATATTGTGATATTTTGATGTTTTATTTACTGGAAATGAGCAAATTGTTAGTATGAATATCAGCTCTGTGTGACCTCCCTCCAGCCAGTTATTCAAGTGTCTGTGGTGAAATGAGGAGCTATCATACAGATGACTCCTCATTTCAACTTACTAAATCAGCTGTTCCTCCTCCATTTCAGTGCTTACAACATGACAGAAATAGAAACCGGGTGTTTGACAAAGTTTAGCGCAAAAACGCTGCGTCGCTTGCGGCCGTTCAGGACAGTCCAATAGAAAACAAGGCAATCAAACAGATTTTTTTTCGCTGAAGCTCGCCTGCATCACTTGCTGTTAGAACGGGGTGTTAAACACTGATGCAATGAGAGGTTTGGCTTTTTTAAGGATAAAAGGGGTTTGCAGAAAGAAAACACTTACATTACCCAAAGTAACAAACTGAAAACTATACTTTAGTTGTTAACCCTCACTCTATTATTAGCACTTGAGATTAAACTCCATACCTACAAGCAATTCCTGATTCGACAGTAATAATCTTAATTTGTAAGGGACTTCTCAAAAACACGAGTTACTTCAGTCTGGGCCAAAGTGGTTGAGAGACCAACAGACAGACTGACTCTGCCTTCCCATACAGGAGCAGATTCAAAATGAAATAAGGTAAATGTTATTATTGTAACAGGGTGTTGTGCTATAACAGGCTAGAGCCTTAGTTCATGGAATGATTTTAACTAGCTGTTACTAATGCAGGCGTGTTTATGACTGTGTAAAGAGTTGACTGGGCCACTTGTGGTTCAGACATTGGCCCTATGGTACTCTGTGCCCAGACACATCCCTTAGGCAACACTGGGGTTGCTAGTGCCCATAGTGAATCGTGGTGTGTGTGTGTGTGTATGTGCACACCTATGCGTTTGCCTGATTTGCTCCCTTGTCTCTATGCCCAGTCCCCTGTCGGCTCCCAGTTGCTTTAATGGCGTCAGGTTTTTGCAAAACACTTAACAAGCTTGTCTCTATTCCATAGTGATTTTTTTTCCTCACTAAATGACTAATGATTTTATGGGAGTATAATGGTGGGTGTTTTTCTATACCTCTGGGCATTGTGTGTCCCTGTAGAACAATTAAAGCGGCACACCTTTCAATTGTGTGCAATTAACTTTGTAGTCCGCACAGGATACAGGCCTCGCCTTGTCTCACACGGTACAATGGATCAAATCAGGAAGCTGTTATTTGAGGCTGAATCAGTGAATGGGGCTGTCAATGGGAACTGCATATTTCCCCCCCTTTTAATGTTGACCATCAAAAAAGGTCCCCCCACCCTGTGTCTGTTACGCAGCTACCGCCTGATCGTGCAGCGACTGGCGGTGCAGTTTATCCTGTCTCAAACGCTGTAGAAGAGCTGAACAGCCATATCATAACTGACATACCTTCCAAGTCGCACATTTTACCAGAAATTGTCTTTGCTGACATCTTACAGCCATAAAATCTTTGGAAGCAGTGATCTCAATGGAAAAAAGTAGAAGCGCCTCTAGTAAGAAGGAGTAATTTACGTTGTCTCGTGTGGTTCCAGAGAATTATTGCTGGCCTTGAATGGTTCAGAATGAGACAGATAAGCTGCTTTGTTCTGCCAAAGTTGATTTTCTGTGTATGACACTCTGCCCAGTTACTTGCTGATGGCCTTCATTCCAGGAACTTTTTGATATGCGTCAAGCGGGAACAAAAGCATCAACATTCACATTTTAAAAAAAAAAAACACAAAAAAAAAACCGATGACATTACACTGATGGTTTTAAATCGAGACAGATTGGTAGTTACAAGATTAGTCTAATGCAACCATTGCTTAGAATAAGCAGAATTGAAATATTGCTAAAAAGAAAAAAAGCTGCACACGCTGTCCCCTTTCTAAATTTACTTTTATTTTATTTGGACTTGACTGGCAACATCCCTCCTTCTCTCTCTCCCTATACTCTGTACGCACAACAGACAGCTTGATACATCCGCTCACTCTCATTCCAATGGTGCTGAGGAACTGAGATAGAGATAAAGCAAGAGACAGACATTAGTCTAGAGATCTTGATACTGAATGTCTCCTCCATTATATACTGCTAAGGGAGAGGGAGGCCAGGAGTGTCTGAGCTGAAGTTGGCCTGATAAGCAGAGCAGATAAAGGGTTGCAGTGAACCCCAGACAGAGACAAGAACTAAACATAAGGGCAAGCTGACTGAGATATTTCTCTTCCTTCATACACGAGGAGGACTTTTCAGAAGAGACCAGAGGAGACTGGAGGGACTGGACCAAAGTCAGAGTGATAAGGAATGGTCTGTTGTGTCTTGTGTTCTCACAGTTAGTATTAACTAACTGACCAGCTTAGCAGCTGCTCTAAAAATCATCCAAAGCACAGAGTTGGATGGGACAGAGTTGTGATTTCATAAGCTTCATTAACCAAGTCAAATCACTTTTTGCTGCAGCGTCTGCACGTACAGTTACTGCTCGAACACTTGTGAAGCTCAGCAGGCTTGCACACACACATACACACGGACAGAAAAACACATAGACACATCAAGTGCGCTCTCAGGCAGCTTGTGGTGAGAAGTGAACATCAAAAGGTCATTGTGGGCCAAGAGTGTCATTCCCACCAGTCCACCTCTGGCCAAACAGCCTGTGTCTAGAGGTCAAAGGACATCTCAGCAGGCCTGGTAATTAGAGCACAATGGGGCCCATTCTGGCCTTCTGTGCAATTGTGTGTCTTGTCCTGTCAGTTTGTCTCAGCTGACAGGAGGCTGTGCACGGCTCGAGAGGTGAAGTGACAAGAGTTTCCCTTTTGAGATGGGGGAGAGATTGTGGCGAGATTGTGGTGATGCACGTTTGCGTGTGTTTACTACTGAAGTTTGCACGAAGGCAAGTGAGGACTGCGTTTGTGCAAGTGGCTATTTTTGACTTCAAATTGAGAGTAAGCTCACTCAGCACCTTGACATTGGCACTGGGCTTCTGTGGAGATCTGCTGTCTCAGCTGGATCGCTCTCCTCCCTTTTCCTCTGACCCTTCTCCTCCTCCATCACTCACTCCCCCTCTCCTGCTGTACTCCCACCTCCAATCCAAGCCCTCCCAGCTTCCCTCATCCAGGGGAGAGGAGCTTAAATCAATTCCTTCTCTCTGTCTCTTCGAGGGTTTCCTTCTCCCCCCACGCACACTCCACCCCGTCCCTCTCTCTGATCGTGTCGAGAAGGGGGATGGGATGTGACTGTTGACTCGGACTACTGTGGGAATGCAGGTGCTGTGTTCGTGTGTGTGTGTGTGTGTGTGTGTGTGTGTGTGTGCTTTGGCAGCCCCTCCCTGGGCTCGCCGGCCAGCTCAGTGTCTGTCGTCTGTCACGCCAGCCATTTAGACTGTGCTGTCATTGGTGAGACAGCATGCTATGGCAGATGGCAGCCAAAATATCAAAACAATCTCTTCTTAGCCCTCACGCAACAAAGCTTTTAGTCAGAGGTAAATAACTAGGATGAAACCTAGGGATTATTTTCATTATCGATTTATCTGTTAATTGCTTTTTTGATAAATAGATGAATTGTTTAGTCTTTATAATGTTACTTATTTTGTCTGACAAACAGTCCAAAATCAAAAGAAAGACACCAAATCCTCCTGTGAAAGGCTGGAACCGTAGAACCTTTTGGCATTTTTGCTTGATAAATGGCATAAATGTTAAATCCATTATCAAAATTGTTGTTGATTATCTGAAGATTGATAAGTGATTGGTCAACCAGTTAATTTTTTTTTAATTATTCATATTTGGTCACCCTTTGATAAGTTGTCAGACTTATCAGACTTATTTTTAGTGAACTTTGTACTCTACTCTGGCAAAGTAATTTCCTTCGGGATCAATAAAGTTGATCTTATCTTCTCTTATCTTATTGGATATGAATCCATGCAACAAGTGCATTTCCACTGCAAACAAATTATGTTTAAACATTAACATTAATATATGTCTACAGCAATAAAAAAAAAAAGTCACTGGATTTGTTTTGCACACTAAGTTGCACAAATGAAGAAAAAAAGATGAAGAATATAAAGAAAGAAGTGTACTGCTCCTTTAAATCAGTGTGATAAAGAGCTATTTGCCAGTGAAGGCATTTGACAATGACAGCCTTGACAGTCTTTGAAGCCGTATCTCCCCAGCTCAACAATGACAGATGGTATCTGTTGCAAGTCGCAAGCTGTCGTGTCACCGTGCACAATATGTCCTCCGTCCCCATACCACCAGAACTGTAAACAAAACGCACAGCGGGCGTGGTCGCACCACCAGACAACTTTGTTTTCAACAAGTTTTCTCGAGACCAGCCCACTCACTCTCTTAACCTTGTCTCTCTATCCATCTCCTCCTTTGTTTCATGTCCCCTCTTTTTTCTTTCGCTTTTCCTTTCCATTGCTCCTTTTGTTTTGTCTTTCTTTCTCTTCTTCTGCCCTGCTCCCTCTCTTCTCTTGGCCGTTGAGGTTAACCACCACTTGTATTACACTGCATTACAACTCATCAACAATATGCCGGGCAGAAAGAAAAACAACCCACAGTTGTTGTCCTCTCTCTTTCTCTCTCTCTCTCTCTCTCTTTTTTTTTTTTTCTCTCTTTAGCTAAATCACAAAACAAGCGGGCCAAAAACAGTGAATTGCCTAGAAACCCAATATGGGCTCCACCCTGGAGATTACACGGTCAACTCAGCCAGCCTGCACTAGAATAACAGCCTGGCCTGCTCTCACTATCCCCTGCCCTGTGTGTGTGTGTGTATGTGTGTGTGTGTGTGTGTGTGTGTGTGTGTGTGTGTGTGTGTGTGTGTGTGTGTGTGTGTGTGTGTGTGTGTGTGTGTGTGTGTGTGTGTGTGTGTGTGTGTGTGCCTTACCCTGCGTGTGTGCATACATGCGTATATGTATTTCGTAAGTTGTAGTATACCTTATCAAAGATCGTTTTCTGTGCAGTTGAGGTGGTTTTATAATTTTCGTGTGTATGCGTGAGTGAGTTTCTTTGTGAGATGGGCCTTGGTTTGCCTCCGAGGTTCAAATACAAGTCATTCCTCATCAACTGTTGGACAGGAACGTGTTGTACAACTGTAGAAAATGTATTTTCTGTTGTCAGACACATCCACACCTCATACCACACCATTTCACACCTGCCAACAACAATCACGTCACTCAGTGGAAGGAGCTGTCAGTCTTTGACCGATCATTTCTTTTTTCTATGTTATGTAAGATTGAAATCCTTAATTTGTGATATAAGAGTGATATTAGAGTGAAAAAAACAATGTAAGTAGTTGTGTAAAGTGCAAATTGTAATAAATCTGTTAATTCACTGGACTATTATAGCAATGTCTACATTATCAATGTTAAAAGAACAGCATTCATGCCTAACTACTGCAGGTATAGTAGTTCTTTATTAAATAGATAAATAAATAAAGTACAACACATGATTTAGTGGTATATTAGGTACCACTTGGAGTCACAGTGGCAGGGTGGTAAAAAGGAAAAATCAGAGCCAAGAAATGATCAGAAAACAATGTGAAGTAAACAAAAATGTAAATATTGATACATATCATTGTATCATTACATAGATAGAAAAAAAGTAAAAGAGACGAGAATTTTGTTATTTCATGAGAAGCATCTGTGTTGATTCATCAAAAGTGAAAGAAACTTGTGTATGTCAGAATAAAAAATTCTAAATCACAAAACTTTTTTTTGGTGTAGAAACATTTTTTACCACACTGCATCTAAACAGATTTGGTGCCACCTCACAGTCAGAGCATCATGTGAATTTACCTCCTCCTTTGCTGTGTACGATAGCGATTGAAAGCAGGTATGTCAAGAAAAGATACTATCTTACCTTGGCATTTTAGTCTCGCCTATTCTCACATAACATTTCTGTCTCACCGCATAATGAATTTGGTATAATTAGATTGTAAGATCACAGTAAGTCAGTCATTCAACAACAGGCACCTGCACACATAAACTTTTGCACGTAGCCACAATTTAGTGAATGTTATTTTACTTTGAATGTTACCCTTTCTGTAAGAAAGCACTAGGTCTGATATTCTGTACAATAGTCAATTCTACTCATTGCTTCTATGACAGCAATAGATTTGAAACTTAGACTCAACCAGGAAGTGAATGTTATTCAAGTAAGAAAAAGTCATTACCAAGCCTTGTATAAAAATGCATGATATATGATAAATACATATATCTACAGCTTTTTAAGCATTATGGTGCACTTAATGCATCCATTTTTTACACGGTCACAAATCATTCACTGAGAACATCCACAAATCATATTAGTAATAATCGGTTAATGGCGGTTGAACTCACTTTTTCCGAATGCATCAAGTCTGAACTTCAGTCATATGTTAACAATATATGGCAATCAATAAATTTCATGTCTCGGCATCCAGCATGTATGGTTAAAATGGGGGGGAAAGGGCTATTTTGATTTGGGTTTCTGAGATTGTGCTGCCCATAGTTTGGAAAGCTGGATCCAATCTGAGGCCAGTCAGGCTGTGGTGACCGAGGCTTCTCTAATGCTAGGTCTGTAGGTCTGCAACGCCTGACTCTGGCCTACAACTGGGGCAGAGTGGCTGATTGTTTCCAGCCATGATGAAGGTAATGAGGGGGTGGTGGTCATCATGATACACACGTACACACTGAAACACATACAGAGACCTGCACACACACACACACACACACACACACAGACTGACCTATAAGTGAATATTCATACATTTGTGTGTGTGCATGAGGAGTGAAAAGGGTCACAGAGGACAAGATGCATTCATACTAGTGTGATTATTTACTAAAAGTCCTAATTTTGTGTATTTCTGTGTGTGATTAGCCATGCAGACACACAAGCATGTGCACATGTGACTCCTAACTTTCAGGCATGTGTGTGTGTGTGTGTGTGTGTGTGTTCATATGTATCCTGCAACTGTACTTGCACGCCCACGTTTGATTCTTAACAGTCAGGCTTTAACTGCCAGAAACAAGTGACCATTGTTATCAGACAGGCAGGAGAAAACCAGCTGTATATCTAAATGTGGACCAAATTAATAGTGTAGCATGAGTGGATGATACGCTTGGCTCACAGTTCAATACTATCACGGTGACTGGATTCTGATTCGATATGTATTGCGTTAAAATATTGTGATTTATTGTGATTTTTGTTAACACTGGACCATGGAAAAAAGGTGAATCGTATACCTCTAGAGACTGTATATCATTAGCATATTTCCAAAAACAATGCACATCATATTCTTTCTATATTTTAATTTCACCAGCGTCATTGCTATACTGCATGGAAGAATGCTAAATAAAATGTACTTGTGCAATAGGTTGAAATAAAAACTTTTTGAAGTAAACTTAAACTGCTACATTTTAGCTGTAACATTTTTTTCTCTGAGCTGCTGGGTTGAGGGTGGGGCGGGGGTAATCTGTGAACTTATTAACAACATCCTTAACATGGAAGTGCCCAGAAAAACACAGCAGCTGGACTTTTAGTAAATAATCACAAAAGTATATATAGCCTGCATGCAACTGTCCCTCCATGACCCCTTTCTCTTCCCATAGATGTGGACACAGATGTATGTAGTTGAAACTTGTGTGTGCACATGTGTCTGCATGGCTGAGTTGTACAAATCACACACAGACGCAGATACATACACACATGGGACTTTTTGTAAATAGTCACATGAGTGTATGTGTGTGCACCTTGTCCTGTATGACCTTTTTCACCCCCATAGTGTCTATGGGTATGTATGTGTGTGAGTGTATGTGTGTGTGTGTGTGTGTGTGTGTGCGCGTGTGCACAAGTGTGTGTTTGTGTGTGTGCATGTTTTCAGCCACAGCTTATGGGCTGTCTCCACAGACCACAGGGTCACTCTGCTATAGTCGCTAATTAGTGGCCACTTCTAGTGGAGCATACACACGCATGCATGAACACACACACACAGACACATATACAAACACTCACCACTAGCTTGGCACGTGGAGATGTACCACACACACCTTAACTTAAATCCATTCATCCAGTTCACAGTATTGTGTTTGATGCACGCCATGTTAGGAGACTCAAAGTGAAACCACATGCAGCTCAGTTCGAGCAGATCTGTTAAATCCCTGTCAAAAGGTGGCTGAGTCATGCCTGTATTACGTGTGCAATTACACGTGTAGTTGTTGAATCACAAGATTCAATGTGACAGACTTTCAGAAGGAAAAAACGTGACAACCAAGTACACAAATATTCCCTCTCACACGCTAATACACACACTCACGCAGTCACTCTTGATGTCACAAGTCTGGAAACAGAAGCATTTGGGGAAGTGGACCTCTTTACTAAAGAACAGCACATGCAAAGGAGCTGCATCTCTTACAGTAAACCAGACTTTCATAAGATGAAATGACTAATACCAAAACAATCACAAGATGCGTTTTACATCAAGGGCTGCATGTCACGTTGCATGAAGATTAGAGAAGTGGGTTGACTGGTCTCTCATTCCTTATTAACAAATCTTGAAGTGCCTGAAATAACTTCAAAGAATTACTGTGCAAAGACTCAATATGCTACACATTCACTGAACTAACCCAGGTTTCTCCCATGAATAGCACACTGATAGTGAAACAGCTGAGATGAGTTGAGATTTTAAAATAAAACTCGCTCTACTTTCTTTGAGGCTGCGTTCTTGAATGGTAAGTCTTAAATGATAGACCTTAAACTATCAGTAGAGCTTTATCACGCTTTGTGACACTTTAAAGCACTGCCATGAAATTGAGGGTGAATGGTGCGGTAACATAGGATTGTATTTTCCCACGCTTTAGTAGTTGTATGTTAAGATTTTCCCATAGTTCAGCCCATTTCCCAGCCAAATGTCCCAAATCTTAAGTGGCAGGAAAAGCTTGCTTTTCAGGTCTGTATGGCTAATGAGTGCCCTGACACATCAAGCTAACAGTTGGCTGTCCAGCTGAGCATTGGTGACTGACCATTGGCCACAGTTTTGGCAGTGGGTTTGGTTGCCGCTGCCATTTTGCTCATGCATGTTTTGGCTATTTTTGGTTTCATTTGATTTAATTCATTTGAGTCCATATTCACACCAACGTTAGTCCTGCCAGAAAAAAGTGGCCTCTCACTCATTTGAATGAGCCTTGTCCATTGACACAGGAGGAGTATCAACGGAGAGGACGCTGGCAGAATAAACTAAGAAACAAAAAAAAAAAAAATGCAGTAACCTGGCTCAATCTTAACCAAAACAAATATGTCAATCAAATATGTGCAAGTGCACATTCCTGGTAGATACACAGGGCGTTGTATTTCTACTGTTTACCACTCAGTCATACTGAAAGATAAATAGTTGACACTGTGATAACTTTCCAGAGCAGAGAAATCCCTGTTTTGGCGTCCAACAGGCCTTCAGACTCATGGATTTATTACTTAAACTGGACTTGTATTTTATTGTCTCACCTTTGCCTACGGAATAAAACCAACATTAATGTAGCTCCTTTAATGTCCACCAGAGAAAACATGGGGAGAGAGAGAGCGGATAACATGTGGTTGAGGTCCCCAGCTGGATTTCTATCTGCACTCACATGCTGTCTTGGTCCACAAACCATCAGAACCTCAGTGATTTCATCCATGCGGCTGAATTTATTCCAAAGTAAAGTGAACAGTACCTTTTCTTATTCAGCATAAACGTATGTTCCTGTTGGTGGTCAGCTGGTCATCAGCTCTGCTCATTACTGTGTTTTCAAGTGCAACTTCTTTGAATTGGGTGTGCATTTACACAAAGCCTTTGATCAGTGAGCTTTTGTTAGAGCTGGTTCTTTGAAGGTGGCCTGCAGCACCAGAAGCGTCAAAGAGAGACTCTGGACACAACTAACAAATTAGGTTATCTTTCGTCCTTACAGCACCAGTCCAACAGGTTAAACATTAACCAGCCACGCGAACGGCTGGTCTGCAACTCCAGCTCCTGCTCCACTGCTTATCATGGGCTACATTTATTGCAGCATAAAACCCCAATTCAGCACAGGAGATAGTGGAGGAAAGTTTAAAATATCATCCACTTTTAGTGCCCCAGGTAACATATTAACCCTTTATAGGGCACTCATTGAAATACTTAAACATTCAAAATTTCAACCCTAGACCATTATTGGTGGTCGTTACAAGACTTTTTTTTTTTAATTTAATTTTATGGTGAAAATCAGGGCCAATGAAGTTACCATATATGGTTTCTTGCCAGTCTGTCATGTAGCCTGATTGTCGCTGATTGGCTTGGAGAAATCTTGTAGTTCTGCTGCCTCATGGTGAGGCGAGGGGCGGGTGTTTTGAACTCCCACTTAAGTTACCAAATATGGTGCCTTCCCCGACAAAGGGTTAAACAGCACCAGTCAATAGAGCTGCAAGTTATATAGTAATTAATCTAATTACAGCAAGTAGGAAGTTATGTCTATGGCCATAACAAAGAATTTAGGAAAAATTCAATACCTAACAGGAACAAATACGTAAATAAAATGTAGCCCCTTTAGAGCAGAAATAGACTTCCTAATATTGTCTATGTTTATATGGCTTTCAGGCTGGATGAGTGACAGAGGAAGGCTTTTATTGTGTTTTAACAATTGTTATTCATTGACCGCTGCTAGGCATCCCAACTCGGGGTTTCTCAATCCATAAGACAAAGCAGCAGCCTAAAGAAAACATTACATGGGCTAATTATTTTTAGAAGTACTTCTTAAAAGACGCACATAATCAAGAGCCTCCTTTTGTGGATGAGGAAAACTTGTTGATCAGTTCGAGGCAAATAATGACATAAAGTATAATTAATGACTTCAAACCTTGGGAAATGTAAAGGTAACAATGTGATCAGAGACTTGATCACATAATATTAAAAGTTTAACCAACTAACTAACTATCCTTTTAAGTATTGGAAAATACCACATTCATATGGAGCAGGCAGTAGAAACAGGATAATGGTTGAGAACCTTGAAAAATCTAAAACCTTAAGCCCTAATAGCCTGAAGACTTGATTTGATTTGACTAACCTTAACCTAACCAGACATCAGCCCTTTTTGCTGGGATGGAAAGCTCATTTGGGCCGAATGGCAGAAATTCAAAGTCCGACTGCGGTTGTGATGGGAGAAGAGTCTGGAGCACTGGGATGTACTAGATGGAATGCTTTTCTGATATGTAAGCATTACGTAGCACCAGGGTGTGGTTTAAAAGTACATGACTGTGGCTGCTGCTCAAAGTCTGTAGAATATATGGGTTAATCATTGGCATATTTTGTCAGTGGTGTAACCTCGGTGGTATTAGGGGTCTTTTTTGAAGTAGGGAGGAAGAATAGAAATGACGTTATTCATTATGGGAACTAGTGACAAAAGACCAGCAGATGATAAAATATTTAATACTCCCTTACATCTGGGACATATTCTTTTTTTAGCTGTCTAATCTGAAAAGATTGCCACACACACAATTTCAAACAACCCTATCAATGAATGAGTAAGCCACACACATTGGAGTCTGTCCTACGTTGTCTCGTGTTCAACAGTCCAAGTCCATATTGGCATGGGATCTGCAGTGCTTTTGCCAGTTCCTGTAGATCTATACTTCATGTATGTTTGCATACGAATGCGTATGTGCTTTGCATATCAATAGATAGCTTGTGTCTGCTAGACGTCCTCAGAAAGTACTAAGCAGCGCTAACTGAGGACGGCCTGCCCTGTGTATGAATAGCCCATAATTGCAGCTTGATGGAAAACACTAATGTAGCTCGTAAAAAACGGGACACTTAAGACTGGTACAATTACTCTTTCCAGCAGACAAAGCCAAGAAAACACACCATGCAGTGCACTCTTCAAGTCATCAGGCTTCTGACCAACAAACAAGCAACAATCCATCCAAACTACTGTTTGCTTTAAAAGCTTCCATTGTTTTAAAATGAATTTAAAGAATCCCCACAAAAGGAGGAATTGTTCATAACTATAAATCTGTTTGACAAGAAGACGGAGTATGGGTTGCATTATTAATAGTATTACTTGTTTATACTCGTAAAAATATCACTTCGGCTGTAAGTCATTAAGACCGCGAAAAGATGGAAAGAACAAGCCTGAGCCTATGGGTATTTAGTCAGACTCATGCAAAGCAATCAACCAAGCATGCTGCAATCATTGCAGATAAGGTTGCGCTGACAAACACTGCAAGCCATTAACCGTTTGATGGCCAATAAATCATTAATCTCTATGCAGGATTTCTTGCAGAGTTGTTCTGGCACAGTAGTTTCCATCTTGAGAAATATCCAATGTCACCGCTGAATTGAATTAGTCATGAGGTCATGACAGACTCAACACAGCTTCAGGCCTATTTGTCAGTGAACTTTCACCATCCATGTTTGTTGAACAGTAAAGTTAAGCAATGTCAATAAAACTGGAAGTTTGCAGAGAGACGTTTGGATGAATCGCATCAAGCTTAATAGACCAGAACATGGAAAATATGGCTTGTTGCTCTATTTAGAGTGCCTTTATGTGATAGCGATTTTTGGACTGCCGTAAACACATTTGCGTGCCTCTATGTGTGTGTGTGTGTGTGTGTGTGTGTGTGTACTGTGTGTGTGTACTTGGGCATGTGCACAGGTGTGTTTAATTGTCTTATTTGGTCTTTGCAAACCATTATGTGTTTTTGTTTATTTGCTTGGCCAGTCATTCCCACCAATTTTTGAGGCATACTCACAACTACCCCTGACTCACAGTTCCCATTGGCTTCATTCTGCTGACTCATCTTCCTGCAAAGTTTTTGCTCCCCTTCTTCCTTTCACCAGTCTTGTCCTCCCATCAGCCGTTGTTTTGATTGATGGCAACATAATTTTTACCCGCTTGTACTAATTATCCCCTGTGATGATGGTAATGAGTGTGCATCACTTCGGGCAAAGCTTTGTAGGTTTTCCCACTCTCTCTTTTTTTTTTTTATAGGGTGGTTTGTTCTCAAAGCAATTTGTGGGTGCAAAAAACAAAGAGGAGCTTGTTAGGAGCTCACAATCAATAGATTATCACTCTGTTGACTGATTGAGAAAGAAAAAGGGAGAGGGAGATATAACAAGAGAGCTGCAGGGAAGTAAAATTATATGTCTGCATGGTTTGTCATCTCTCTGTTTCTGTGCATGAATGGGTATTTGTGCCGTGTGAGTGTGTGTTTGTGTGTGTGCATGAACAATGCGTAGACCTGTCTGCCTTATCGTGAAAGGGTTTGTTGTAAATGTTGTAAGTTTCATTGATCTGTCAACTTTGCATAAACCAGGAGTCAAACTTAGGTTATTACTATAGTTCACGTGAAATGAAAGAAAAGTTATAAAAATACATTTTATATGTATTAACACATGAGAATATGGAATCAGAACAAAGGACTACAACCAACAATATCATTGATATTGAATAGTATGTCCAATAATGTTCCAATTAATCACGTAATAATGTCTATAAGAATAGTGTTTATATTTATGTAATTTCCTATTAATATATTTCAGCACTTGTTTATTTATTTCTTTATAAATTTATTGACAACATTAAGTGATTTATTTGTCTCTTTTATTAATATAATTATGATCCATCTAGCCTTTGATAAGAAGCAGGAAACATTTAACATTTAATATTTTGTTGATTGATTAATGTACCAGTGCCGTGTTTAGGGCCATATGTAAAAACACAAGCGCTTGTACATGCGGTTTCATATGAGCCAACATGAAGCATTTATATCCCACAAGTTGCAAGACAGAAGGGGCCCTTACGAATGGTTAGCTGGTCAATCAGTCAGCTGTTCAACACTTTGTCCAGGGCAACATATCTGCAGAACTACTAGATAACCAATGTATTTGGTATAGATATGTATCTGGTGCCCAGAGTTCTAAAGCACACAAGGGAAAAAATGTGGCATATACAATTAATTAGTGTTGAATTCAGTGTCTTTGGTGTGTTATTTCACTTGATTCCTCACTCAAAGAGACAGTCTTACTAGCAACGGCTCACTAGGGAATGCCTCTAAGTATTATACAAGGATTGTGGGTTGTAGAAATCTGGATATTTTCCTGGTTCTTCCCATCCATTGTGACAGCTACAAGACCACAGAACAATACCCCGACAACAGCAGAATTCAAGGTACAGTAGTAGGGATGTGTCCGAGAGGGATTGGGAGAAAAAGGCTGCTTTTGTGGGGAATTGAGTCTGGAAAATAGTACGATGCTGTAAACTGCATCTGCCTGCGCTGACGTGTGTCTAGCTGCTGCTGGTTGGTGTTTATACTTAAGATAAAAGGAGGTCATCTTGAGGCGCATTATATGAAGCCGCTGTATTTTGGATTTGAAAAGTCATGACAAGATGGCTGAAAAACCAGGGCTGACAGTGGCTTCACTTTCCATGAACTTTCCTGTGAATGTTTATAATCCTCAGAAGTTGGATTTGTTTGTTTTGGTGACCCCCTGACCTTTCATCTAGTGTCCCCACCAAGCCCCAAATTTGATATTTATTTTTTAATCTAATGAGCAGCTCACCATGAAATTCGACTAACCGTACTGACACGCAGGGGGTAAACTTTGAAGCTTTCAAACAGAATATTTTTAGTATATTGTTATTTCATCCAGACCTTTATTATTTTGGGATGTAATAACCGTTGCACCCCCTAGGGACTGCTGCAGAGGCTCCAGGCTCTGAGCCTTGTTAAACATCACTGCTGTCTCACTGCGGTATCGCTTGTCCTGTTGGATCATTAATACTTTGGTGTATCTCTTGTAAAGAAATAGCAGCATGGTAGAGATGAGAGTTTTTCTCATAAGCTAATGTTTTGTATCACAACCATACTGCTGTTGTTCTGTCCAGTCAGGTAGTATTGAACTTAAAGTGGAGAGTAGAAGCTGTGAGCGGCTGCCAGTCTTTTCAACAGTTAACTTGATTGTTTACAGTAAGTAAACCTACTGCAGACTTTCCTGTCCTTTCTTACATTACCACTGTCCTGAGGCAGCTGGCCACCACATGCACCGTTTCTTCATTCCTATCCCCTGCAGTCCTGCTCTTGCAGAACAACCTAGCCCCGTATCACATTCCCGCTGTCCATCACTGGCACAAGGCCCCTGCTTAGCAGCAGAGAAAGTCCTTGGGGTCAGCTCATAATGGACCTAAATGCAGCTCATTATCCTGATAAGGCAGGGGCGGTGGCCGGGCAATGGCTGCCTGACTGGCTGGATGACAGCCACACAGCTTTGACAGGTAGACAGAGGTAGACACAGCCATGGCAGCTATCTGATGGACCCGGCTGACAGATCCAGTTGCACCGGCCTGCTGCTCTGAGGCAATGCAAGGGGTTGGAAACTGGACGCCGCAGAGTCATACAATGATATCTCCAGTTCTGGCCCTCTGCTGTGTGATGGAGTACTGTGAATGTGACTCCGTCCTCCCTCGGGATGTGTGCCCTGCAAAACATATCCAGCTTAATAAGTCAATTTACTGTGCATAGTCAGTTTAAATCCATTGTTTTTCCTTTTCTCTGCAGCTGTTGGATTATAGGTGAGGGACATATGGGGTGTGAAGGTTTTTGATTATGTGAGATTTTCTTTAATTAATACACTTCTTAACATATCCTTAATTGTATGTCCTTATATCCCCAGAAAATACTGAAAAGGTATTCAGTCAGTGAAATGTAGATATTTATCCAACGGTTTGCTATACATTTGGACAAACTCTGCAGTGTGTTGTACCCAGATTATTACATTACAGGACAGTGGGTGGTAAAAGGTTTTATTGAAGCAGGTGTAATTCTCATGATTTAAATTCAGTGATGTTCCTTTTCCTGAAGAATTTTAATTTTGGAGCAAAAGTTAAGCTTACCTTTTATCCATTTGTAGGAGATGTTAGGAGTGTATATTGTAGTGAATTATTTGATATGGACAATTTGTGTGTGAGTGTGTGTGCATGATTTTCTCACTGTGGTTAAGTCACAGTTGGAGGAAGGCCACATTGCCCTGTTGCTATCAGTTCTTGCCATCAGGCAGGAGGAGGCGCAGGGGAGGGGGGGCTGTCAACAGCCTCAGGCCCCCGGGCATCTAAGTAGCCACAGATTCTCTTACAGCCAGATGTCAGACATAACAGCACCGCGCTCTCTCACTCACAAATCAACTTCCCTGTGGCTCTCTCACCCAAAACACTATCTTCTCTCTCCTCTGTGCCCTTAGGTGTGTCAGTGTGGGTGGGTGCCTCCAGTTTCACTTGGTGTATATTGCCTGTGTGTGTCTCCGTGGTTGTGTACGAAAAGGTGTGTGCCAGCCCGTGTTGATATGCCCAGTGGAGGCATGTTGGGCAGATGCCGACTTTCCGTCAGTGGGCGTTTTGCAGCAGGGGGGATATGAGGGCATGAGTGTCATACAATGCACAAATCTGACTCCTCTCTATTGCCTTTGGCACATGCTGCTCTCGTATAGGGTGACGAGGTAAGAGATAGCCCCAACTAGTGTGCTTCGGGCACCACACGCACAAAAACACACTCTTCTGCTCAGACATTTACAGCACCCACAGGCTTCAGGGGGGGGGAAAGCACACGAATAAACTAAATGCACCACTAGAAAATGATTGCACACGCTGCCACACATGCACTGATACCTGCTCATATCACATGGTTTTATACTTTACACTATATGCTGTACCAAGCTTTCAAAGGGGGGGGGGGGGGGGGGGGGGCTTTGGAGGGCCAGGAGGTAAGTGTCTCGATAGAAGAGTGGTTGCGTATCGTGCTGCTCAGCATATTTTACCGCTTAGAGCGATAACTTTAACAAAGCATTCCTTGTGAAGTTAGCAATTTAACATCTCCAGTGTAAATCCACATTATCCAGGTGCATATATGCTACCTGCACGCCCTTTTTCAACAGGCTTACAGTGTTCTTAAACAGATTAGGAAATGTTTGTTCTTGTTAGATGGTGATCTTATGGGGATTTTGATTGTCTGCTGCAGACTCACTCCCCTCCACACCTTCATAAGATGTAAAATGCTTAATTACAGCTTTCTGTCAGACGTACAATTACAGCTGACTGGTTTTGGTCTTTTTCGCACCCACCAACAAAGGCATGGAATATCATATAAAGTCTCATCTGTTATTACACTTGAATACAAGCCAAGGAATAAATTAAATTACCACTGCCAGTGATATTCTCTGAAATTAACCATATCTGCTGTTTTGTATCGGCATGATTTAGATTAAGTCTAGGTGGGA
Source organism: Pempheris klunzingeri (assembly GCF_042242105.1). NCBI lineage: Eukaryota > Metazoa > Chordata > Actinopteri > Acropomatiformes > Pempheridae > Pempheris > Pempheris klunzingeri. The sequence goes on along the minus strand of NC_092016.1, from coordinate 7,705,570 downwards.
GGGGATATTGTGCTCTTATGTAGCAAAAGTGATCTGCACTCTTAAGTTTTCTCTCACACACACACATATATATATACGTACACACACAGCAGCCACCTCTGTTTCTCACATCACTCTGAAATAGTTCCTTGTTCACCTCTGATGAGAGAGGTGGGGGAGGTAGTGTGAAATGGCAAAAAGAGACAGAGAAATGCGAGAAAGGGTGAGAGTTGACCTTTGGGTCTTGCTGAAGCGAGCTCTGTAAGTGAGGGGGCGGGCGACTGAACTAAGTGGCTGATTCATTTCCCCAGAGACCCCCTTCCCCCAAGCCCCCAACATGCACACACACACACACACACACGCACACACACACAAAAAGACAGACAGACACCCTTTCCCTTGTGGATGGGTCCAGTGATCCAGGTGCTGGCCTCTGTAGAGATGGCAACATGGCCTCTGGTGACCCCAAGGGAGCCCTGCTGGGGTGAAAGGTCAAGGCAGAATCCTCCCACTGTCTGTCCGTGTGTGTTTTTGGCTGTAAAGACCACAGGCGGAGCCTCAGGAAATATGGCCGACATTGGGCCCTGCCTGACCTCTTGTCATTTTTTCATCTTTTGACAACAGACAAGACCAGGAGAAAGGAGAAACTGAATCTGCAAAGTTCAGTTGAGTTCAGAAGTTTAGGTGCATTTTTGCCCACAGGACTGAAATGAACAAGAATGAGTCACAATGGAGATATTTTTGTGACCAGGGAACACAGGGTTTTGTAATCTAATATAGTTGTTAAGTCAGAGAAAATTTCTACTTTTTATTGTGTTTGGATATGAATAAGTGCTACAGTTTTGCTAGTTTGTGGTTGGTTTTGAATGTACCTCATGTCATTGACAATACCTATCAACCAGACAACATTTACATTTCTTTGCACCATATCTCAAAGTACACTTTTCTATCAGCACAGTGTTTATTCCAGACAAGGCCCTCAACATTCACTATCACGCATATGAACTTGGCATGCAAATGAACCTGTTCTCCTCCCCCACTTCTCTTTTCCTTTTCTCTTACCCCACTCCCTCCCTCCCTGCCTCTCTCCATCCCTGCCTCGTCGGTGTTTCCTTTCAGCTTGATGCTAAGTCAAGCAGCTGTCTTGTTTTTGGTTACGGTGAGTGACGCTCAGGTAACAAAAGCTCAACGCTGCTCTGTCAGCACTCTCCCTTCTGTCAGGCAGATGCTTGCTGACGCTGAGGCACCAACGCAATGCCTGGAACAGACAGTACTGGGGGGCTTTATGAATTAGAAATGATCGCTTTGTGAATGCTATAATGGCCATTAATTAGAAATGCATAGTGGGAAAGAAAAACTAGCATCAAGTATGTATTATTAATGTTTTATAAAAGTTATTTATTCTATAATCAGTAGCATCCTAACACCTCTGGATGAAGTTTTCCTTCCATATTTTCAGAACCAGGTATTTCTCTCCTCACAAATACACACAGAATAAATAAGTGTAAAGATGGCTCATAACGTTTGTACAAAGTTTCTCAAATAATCATATATATCTGGACAACCTGTGAAGAAAGCAGACATTTACATTTCTGCCCAGTTGTTTTTTTTGTTATTTCTTAGGAAATTATTATTGAACCTACAGAAAAATGTGAGCCATTTATGAACTGAGTTATGAGTGGAATATTTCAGTGCTCCAATGTCCAGATTAATTAATTGGAGTTTACAACATAAAGTGAGTTAGTGCCTAAACGTTGAAAAGGTAACCCATTTGTAAACTGCTCTATGTTGGATTTAATTTAATAATATGGAATGAAAGTGTGTAAAAGAAGATATACCTTACATTTATTGTTATGTGTTTTATAAAGAGTGTTATCAAAGAGGGGGCCCTGACGCCAGATTAGCAAGTAGCATGAAAAAGGGAGCAAGTGAATTCCCCATCTCTTAAAAGTAACGTGCCTGCTGAGTGAAGACAGGCTGCATAGATGTGGTATAGTGTCGTGAAAATTGTGCAGACATGATTATTGACGAGGTTGCAGGAAACAGACGACAACAAACACGCAGACAAGAGCATCTGCAGACTGAATAATTACAGACTAAACAGAAACAAGGATGGTAAAGATCTGTGCACACACACAAATGCACACGCACACACACACACACACACGTGTACAGTAAGGACAACGGGGGTTTTAAGGATAAAAGGGATAGACTTTATACACACTCAGGCCCACCCCCCTCAGCTCTATGGTGGTTCCCGAAAGATACCCCTCACAAAGATGCTGAGTGACAAGAAGAAAGGGAGAAAAGAGGCTCAAAGAGAAAGACGGAGTGGCACCTAGTAAAGGAAGAGACAGCGTGTCTTTACTACTTCCTGCCGCCTGGCAGCTGAAGCTGAGAGGAAGATCCTCGTCTCCTTCTGCCTCCTTTTAATTATGGCCAATTACAAGGCTAGCACGCCAGGACTTATTACACGGCAACCAAAGAGCCCCCCTTGAGTATGTTTGTGGGACAGAGGCGCATATTATGGTGGTTTAGCGTAGCGAAATTTCCAAGGCCCTGGCTCCGAGGGGCCCTTGCAGTTCTCTTTTTGTGGTTTTAATTAGAACTGAAAGCATGAAAATGCAGCAGTAGAAAAAGCCCCCCCACCTCTATAAATGAGCAGGACTCTTCCCTACTTCACCACAGGCTAGCTTTCGAAGTAGCAAGGGACAATGCTCCTACACATGTGTCACCACTCAAACCATGCTCTGCTGGTTGGTAATGTCTTTATTATAATTGTGCATGATGGAGGGGTAAAGGAGCAATGAGACAAAAGACCTGAAATGATGGTCCTGGAGATGTTGCATAATAGGAAGAAAAAGTGAGCTAAAGTAGGACTCCTCTTGTATTCCCAGAAGTCCAGATATGTTGGAGGTGAGCATTGCACATGTCTTCTATGTCACATCACATCTATGTCTTTATCTATATATCCGTTTCTCTTTCTTTGAGTCTTGTGTGGATGTATGTGCATTTGTGCAAGGCTAACCTAGACACCAATACAACTAATATCTTTACATGTCAGGCGTATGATATTTTTGATTTTGTGGGACCTCTAGGTCAGCTAAAAGTTGCTGTCTTGTGCCACAAACTAGAAGACTTGATGGGGGTTGGGGGGTGAGTGGGGCCTTCAACCATTAACATAAATGAAACGTCTTGTAGCAAATACCACATAATGTAATATTTTGGATTATATCCAGACTGGGAGCTTTTGTCGTATACCATCCCTTCCTTTTCCATCTTCCCAAAGTCTCTCTCAAGAACACTACTACATTAAATGAAAATTATAAATAATGACATTTTGATAATTGCTAGACAGCTGCCATTTTTGATAACAACTGGGTTGAAAATGCGAAAGCGTGTTGATCAAGATTGATGCTGCAATCATAATATCCTAATATTAACAATGATTCTTTTTTTGGTTTGCTTGCAGTAAAAAAAAGTAAAGCTTGTAGATGCTAAAGAGTTTCATGCTCTTCTTTACAAATACACAAGCCTATTTCTTGGCACACATTATGTGGTACATCCCTCCTCCGGTTGGCAGGTGTAAATAGGCCTAATTAAGGCCTCTCTTGGCTCCTTTTGTGGGTTTAAGTGTTCGGACACCTCCTTGGCATGTGGTGTGAGGGCAGAGCTGCAGGCGAATGCCAAGTTTGTGTGCTGGTGACACGGATTCAACAGAAGAGGGCTTGTCATGTGCCAGCGTGTGACAATACAGCGTGATGTCAGGTGGGTGGTCACTCCATTAGGCCACGTCATTCCCTCCATTCTCTAAGTTTATAGCGCCTGATGATGTGGTGACTTCACATCATCCATAAACACTGACCTAACTCACAGAGTAGAGTTTTCCCTCCTTGTTATGTCCGTAATGTCACGTGCCTGTGGATGTCTCATCGGTGCCCCTGAGACTCTCAGATCTGAATATAATGTATTGGCATTAAAGCAAAAGATATCAAGAGTGACACTTTGGAAAGCAGCAACTTTCCACAACACTTAACCTTTTTTTCTTCCCTTCCTCTCCTTCCTCTTCCCGTTACTGGGCTTAGCATTAGCTGTTAGTGGTGCAGCGGGATGTCACTGGCACAGCATGTTAAGACAAAGCACCCTCTGATATTAAATCACCTCGTCTCCGGCTCTCTGGGACAGTTTTGGGGTGGAGGGGTTCCCAGACTTTGGAGGTCATTTGAGGCTTCTGATTTATACCGCAGTGCTGCATAAAACGGATGAATGAGTCACAATAAGAGGAACATTGTTAAATCTCCAATGAAGGAGAGGAGAATGATAGAGATGTGGAAATAACGCGCCACTGAGGTCCCGCCTGTCACCAAACGTCAGTCACGTCTGCTTGTTTTCTACTAGCTCAATAATCAGCATTCATTTTCAAAACTTCAGCCTCTCCTGCCTTCTCTGCTCTACCTGTTTGTGTCTCCCTTCATTCTTCCCTCTCACCCTCTCTATCACGTAAACACACACACATTCCCCAGACTGAGCTCATCTAATCGGCATCTTATCAGCCATCTTGTGAGCGTGCCGTTGTTATGACTAGAGTTGTTTCTATTCCCAGAATAGGGCTGACACTGAAATAGAACATTCCCATGTTGACTCTTGGTGTAGTGGTTCAGACATTCCTCTAAATACCAGTTTCAGTAAATCATCATCATCTTCTCCTCAGCTCGTCCCTGAGCTCATCTCTCCTACGATGTTTTTTATTAAAAGCCATCAGATTCTTGTGTGAAAAACAATGAGCAATGAGCCAAGATGGGATTCCTATTAGGCTGAGAAACAATGCATTCTTCAGACTTGCCTGAATCATTTTTGTGTGGGATCTGTAATTGTTTAGCTTTATATAAATACAGATGTTTTGAAACATTTACATGTGTATCATTTTCACTCGCCTAGGCATGAAATTGAGAAGTCTGATAAGTTTAGAGGGGGTTCATTTAACTGTCTTTTATCATTATGGAGTTCGGGGAAATTAGGAAAGCTTTAAAAAAACATAAGGATTTTTTTTCTCTTTGAAGTTACTTTTTTCACCAGGACGGCTTGAAAACAGGAGCAATTAGTGGATGCAGCCCATCATTTATGTGTTTACCTTCTCTGGTGCAGAGATTTGTGTACAGTTACAATCTCCATTCATTATTGTCAATTTACACAAAGGCAAATTTTCCCCATTCCTTCCTTCTCCCCTTTCAAACCCACCTTTAACGCGTGGCCTCACACACACTCACTCACTCACTCACACTAATGCTCCCAGCTACTAGTGCAAGAGAAAACAATGAGCCCGGAGGTCTGACCGTGTTCCCCTCTTCACCCAGTGGAGCCTTTGATGGGGCCACGGGCAGCCAGTGAGTGTGGAGCCTGGAGAACCAATGGGGCTCAGGGGGCAGAAAGCAGCCGTTCCTCCCCTACACCCCGTAACTCCATCTTGGGTCATGAGCCAGGGGAGAGGCAGGCACGTGCCACAGGAGCACTGGAGGCCCCCCGGCCCCGCTGTTGCTTTTGGACGATGTGGCGGTGCTAGCCTGCTATTGAGGTGGACCCGGTGTCGAGTTCTTCATGGGGCCTCCGAGATGAGATGATGAGATTTTGTACAGGTGCTGGTGCCTAAATGAACGTACACACACACAGACACACACGCACATGATCCTCAGAAAGATTTGCACAGCTGTGTGAAGGGGACCCCTCCCTTGCCAAATGTAGCAGTAGTCCTCTGTGAAGTGCACTCCAACACACACAGATGAAGAGCGGCTGCTCCTCACCGGCACACTGCTCACCAGGCAGCACAGGAAAAATAAAGTTCAAGGGCCTGGCTCGCTCTTCTAATACATTAATTACTTTTATGTGTTTATTCAACTCACACTAAAAAAGGTGTCTCCAGGTAGATCTTGTTCATTTCCTAGTCTTGCTTGTTTTACTTCTCTTTCATGGTTTACAATGACGTTTGGGTACTTCTGTGAAGTTTTATGGTGACCAAAAGAGAGTGTTTGTATCTGTGTCAATAATTCTATATTCATGCATGTGTATAGTGCTTACGAGGTGTGTAAGACTGTTAACAAGAGTCAGGCCTGTAGGTATCGAGGCAGTGTTAGAGTCTCCTCTGTGCACACAGGTAATCGGCTCAGGACACATGAAGTAAGTGGAAATTTCCTGCCCATTTTTTAAGACGATCTTGATCTGGGAAATGATTCGTCATCGAGAGCTGCAGCTGCACGCTTCACTGCCACTCTCTGGGCAGAGCAGCAGCAATACTGGAACATCTGTCTCTCTGGTTCTGTCTGTTTCTCTCTCTTTCACACTCTCGCCCCCTCTCTCTTTTCTCTGTTTCTTCATCTGTTTTCTCGGATGTCTCTTACTCTGTTTTCTATTTTCTCTCTGTCCTCACTGTTTTTACTTTCTACAAGTACAAAATGAGAAACGGCATGGAGGAAATACAGAACGATATATATAACATATAAGGCATGCTATACTATAAATACGTTTGTTTTGACACTCTTCTTTAAGCTAAAACTTTTTTTTTTTTTTTTTTTAAAGCAGCAAATCAAAATCCTTCACAAAAAAGTTAAATGTTCAAAGAAAACAATCTGCATAGTGGTCTTTCTGTGTTCACCCTTCACACATACACAAGCACCCTCTCATCCACAAAAATGAAGAGATCAGAACCACAACACACACATGATGCCGCCCGCTACACACATACACTGCGTTTTTGCCATCCACCACTCCGCACACCCTCCCCTCCCGTCCCTCCTGTCAGCGCACTCCAGATGTGCGAGGACAGAGGGAACCCAGTCATATTCAGTCCGTCAGTCACTTTCTCTGCCCAGAGTGAAAGTGAAACACCACCTGTGTGCCTGTCTGCGTGCTTTTCAATAGCCAGAGCCGCGATCCTCTATCTCACCGCAGGCCAGCCAGAGAGCCTCACTGATGGCTTCCCAAGCTGGGGGACCATGAGGTGATGTAGAGAGACTTTTTCGTTAACCATTGAGTCTAAACGCAAATGACAAAGTCGTATTTTTATGAATGCTCTGCAATCAAGTGTAATTTTTCATGTGCAGCAATTTGTCTTATCCTCATTTGTTCAAAAGAGTTGATTTATATTGGATACAAGTTACAATAGAAAGAAGAAAGGACTTTCCAGGCCTCACGATAGAAAGAAATGACTTGGTATGATGGAGATTTCAACAGGAAATGAGGAGACTGGTGAATTCAGGAGATGAAGTCTGAAACAGTTTATTGTTTTAAAGAAGGAGAATAGGTCTTAATCAACAATAAAAAAAAAATCAGAGAGACTTTTCAGCGAGGAGAAAAAGAAATTCACATAGTAATGTAGAGGTGAGAAGGAAGTAGAGGGGGAAAAAACACACTCTCCTCCTGCAGTCCCTCTATGTATCCTTCCCTCTTTTTCCCTATATTCTGCCTTTGCAGGCCCCAGCCGAGTGGTGATCCAACACCATGGTTTATAGCCCAGAGGGACCAAGCCTAAATCTGATACTGGGCCTCTTAACACACACATAAAGTCAGCACGTCAACCCTCAGCTTGGTGAAAACAGTCCATATTCCTTCACCTTTACGACAATGGTGACTTGATCTGTGTGCCATTTGGATGAAGCTATCCCTGAGTCTGTTACTCAGAGTATGTATCTAATGGGAAGAATATTTTAGCTCAGCTGTAACCAGGAAAGTCAGTGAGGTACAGTATAGTATACTGCATGAGGCAAGAAGGAGCTGCCCAATGCTATCTCACTCTCCAGTGCAGTACTTTGCAGACCTTACTCAGGAGGAGCACTTCATCAATTAAGTTCTGTGCGTTCACTTGCACCATTTAGGGTGTGTTTTAACAATATCAACAATAGCAACGTGTCAAAAAAAAATCCTTTATGTGAGCTGATCTCAACATGGTGCTGGTGAGAACAAGAAATGTGAAACAGAAAATTTAAAAGTGCTTACAGATGTCAGGACACTGCGGAGTGGTTTATGCTACTTAAAGGGAGGGTTATCAAACTCCGGCAGAGGATCGCAATGCTTGTCAGTAACAGTAGAACTATCACATGGCTACATGATAAATGCTGTGAGCTACTCTATCTGTTATCTCCCTGTGCACATATTTGAATTGCCAAAGCGGCGTGCTGCTTTACGTTGCACTGTTGGGTGACTTCTGAGGTTTGGATCACTGTGGCAGGGCCAGGATTTAATTTGGAGGTTTAATTCACAATGAATGGAACCCATTTGCAGTTGTGTATATTTAAACGGGGGTTAGACTTTGACCGGCTGATCTAGGGATTCAGACTGGTGATCTTCCTCCGACAAGCCTGCTTTTCTTTTGCCTTCAGGCCAACACGTACCATACTGCAGTAATGAGATTTCCCTTATTTCTTTTCTTATTTTTTTTTAGCAGAGTGTCTTCTGCTGTTCCCTCTCCATCAATTATATGCACAAATGGCACCAACATTAAGTGGCTTAATGAAAGAGCACTCAGAGCAGAACCCTCTGGAGTTAAAAATTGACACTTGTATTTAGGAGTTTATCTACCAAATGGTCTAAACTTCCCACTGGCCTCACCTCCATGTTGCCTCTACGTGTACTACAATTTGCTCATTTAATTCAATCTTTTGACTGAGGTTTTTTGTGTAATAAATGGATATATTTGGTTATGAAAGGGTGAAAGGTCTTAAATACCAAGAATGATAGCCATAAAGTATATTTGCCATTCCAGAACTATCTCCATGCTCTGGATAATGATACACCTTGAGTAATGACGCAAAGTAAACAGTTTTCTTCTTATCACAGGCTGGAGTTACTTCTTGCGATTGTTGAGTATCATCATGTCAGGGATAGTGCTGCAGTCAGCATGCGCTCTCTGACTCTCACTTGTGTAACAACTGTTTGATTACTGAATCAGCTTCAAGCCCTCACTGTTAACCCTCTGGTAGGCACTCTTTTGTTGCTGCTTCCAACCACTGGAGTATTGCAGGCAGAGTTAGAGGTTGCAGAGGACAGCGGATACAGTGACCATAAACGTGATCTAATAAGTAACCACAACCGGTGGCGAGGTTAAAGCGTGTCATCAACTGTCACTCCGTCACTGCTCTCTGCTAACTGCTGAGCTAACTCACTAACTCCACAACAAATCCTAGAGTTTGCTGCCACAAGGCCCAGGTCAAGAGGCCAGTGAGACAAACAAACCCTTGTCTGTCTTTCTGTTTGGACAAGGATTTGTTCCGGAAAAGCCTTCACTCTGTCTTCCTTCCTGAGGTGTTTATTTGCACTTGGGCTCCCACCAGCACCTCAGCTGTTTACAGTGTTTGTTTGAATCTTTTCTATTTTATTTTCCCAAAAAAATTTGTTTGGACAATGGTGGTTTGTTTCTTGACCTATAAATATTTCTAGACGGACAGCCGGATAGACATCCTTCCGATCATTGCATGTCAACAAATTAGTTTAAGGGAGCCATTGGGCCAGAGGGTGTTTTTATTTGCATCTTAGCCATGCTTCTTTTGCTAATAGCTGTGGTTTTGTGTCTGACCTCATTCGGCAGAAGAAGTGTAAAAATATTACAGCCACTTGGATTTTCCGTGTCATAGGCTGGTCTACACATAATTCCTCTTCTGTTCTAGTTCTTCAGTTCAATCAATTTAAGATTTTTTTGAGCCAGAAACAGTATGGAATATTCCCACTTTCCCGCTGTATTCATATTGATGCATCTCGATTCAATACAAATATTTTCCACCTCTCTCCAGAACTTTTAATTCTGCAGTTTATTTCCCTAACATTGTCATACAACTGCCAATAACAGCTATTTTACCATTGAACAATCTGTTCTTTTTTCTTCTTCTTTCGATTAGTGGATTATAGATTTTGTCTTTAAAATGTGAAAAAAAAGGAAAATATCTTTTGTAAGTCTCCATTTTTTCTGGCTGACAGTTTACAACCCAATCAGAACTTAGAAGGGCAGTAAACCCTCCCATTTGAGAAGCCAAATAACAAGTAATAGTATGTCTCTCAGTTTATTAGTGATTAACAGTCAGAGGAGTATGCAGCATGCAGTATTTGTTTTCCAGGCCTTTAAGAAGTTTTACTATGACAATCGTCAAAGACCCCTTGATAAGAGCCAGTGTAATTCCCTAAAATGAAAATGCAAATGCGAGAGAGGCTTTGGTGTTAAACGGAGGAGATTACTTCGTGCTAATTAGAATGACTCATCTGTGCTTGAATCAGCAGCTATGGAGCTGAGCTCCTCATAGACTAAAATCTCAGCTAGTAACACTCCTCTTTCTTTTGTTCTCCACTTCTCATATAAGTGATCAATCTCCTGTCGTAAATCAACCCATTTTGTCTTAAACTAAAGCGCATTAGGGATGTAATTTTACGGACACATGATTACAGGTGTCTTGCAATGTTGACAGAGCATCGATTTAAAGCTAAACTCCCCAAACGTAAATGCAGATTGTACTGTCATTTAGGTCTTTGTCAGTGTTTTCCGCTATGAATCATATTTTCATTGACTCGCAGAGTGACTGAAAGTGCTACTCTCTTCTGTGCGTCCATCCACAGGTCTTGTAGCATCCTCCCAGGCATTCTGTTGATGATTCAGTAGTGTGCTGGCAGGAGTGGTCCGGATGTTAGGGGTTGGCTACAGAGAGGTTAATCAGGATCAGGAGCTCAGACCCTACGGCCTTGTTCAGAACCAGCAAAGCATACAGCTCTCTGTTTTCACAATACACCCTCGCTGCCATTAGTGCTGTGTCACCAGACAAGGCCTTGTATATATGTGTGTGTGTGTGTGTGACAGTATGTGTGCGTCTGAGCAAAAAGAAAGAGGAATCTCCATATACACACCTACGAATTTACGTATTTAGTCACATGAATTCACCCACACACACGTTTGGCAGGGATGAGTCTCATTAGCCACCTCCTGACTCAGGGTGTGTTTTGTGGAAGTAAGGGCCAGTGGACTGCTGCTTACTCAGGCCTGGAAGTGACAAAACCTAACTGGCCTACTCACACTTACACTAAAAGGCCATTATGTGACTAGTATTTTCCTCCAAATGTGTCCACTTGCTTCCCCTGGTGTGCCTTTTGGCCCTTTTGTCTTCTCAAGTAAATATTCAACAAAGACACTTTCATGAGACATGTATGGAGGATGTGAGAAATGGATTTTTTAACTATACAAACCATGAAACTATAGAGATTTGTCATCCATCAGAGATTTTGCCATACAGTTTGAACAAGGTTGTAAATTTTTGAAGACTGAAGGTAATGTCTCAAATACTGAGATTAGATTTACAGGACACTTCTCCGGATTTCTTATGTATTCTTTTCTATCACAGTTTCTCATTGACGTTCCATAACATATACTACAGAACAAAAGTTTTATATTGCTATCACAATATAAGAAATACAAATGCAGTGACTGTTGTTGTGGGTTTCTAAGTTCACCCCCGAACATTTCAGTTTGCTAACTTTCATCAATCTGAAATGAATACTGTCCTACTGAAGTTTCTAGTGTCAATTGGCAAATCATGTGGATGCTTTTATTGTGAAGGGAGCTACAGAAAATGAATGCTCATGGCTCGTCACAGTGTGGGTGTCTCAATGTTATTATATAAAAAGGCAGATATTGACTTGTTGCCAGAGATTTTCATATATTGTAGCCAGTCAAGTTTGAAGTCCTCTAGTCTGTTTCTGGGAAGGGCTGAGGGCCTTTTATCGTACTGTGCCTTTAAGTTTCCCCTTTACAAAGCACAACTCTTGTCATACTTGTGGTCAAATGTACTGCACCAAAACATATTCTAAAATGCATTATTAGTCTGTATTTTATTATAGCTGTGGGCTTTTATTTACTATATTTTTGCACTGTAGATATGGCCTAACATTTGCACAAAAGAGGTAATCTTTGTTTGGGGAAGGTTGAAAGTTCTAATACAACTGATTTCAGGCAACTTTGCCTGAGTTAAAAGAAAAGCAGTGCAGACTCAACAAAAGCATTGTAAGTTGTGTCTGATCTAGCAAAGATCACACTGGAATACATCTGCCTCACGCTGCTGGTTCTGTCTGATTCATGTTGCCTGGGGCGGCATGATAATGTGACCTCAAGTGGCGTGATGTGTGACACTGAGCTTTTCCCTCTATTATAAACCACAATCTGTGAAGAGGAGTGGCATTCAGCCACCATTGCCCAACTTGGGTGGCTTCCCCTCCCTTCTCATTTCATGTGCTCACCCAGGAGAAAATTGCACAACATCAAATTAACCAAGTCTTGTTTTTTTTCCACACTAAGTGATGAACACTTAGCCATACATGTGGAAGTTTAATTTTCTGCCAACTCTTTTCCTCGCATTTACCCACAAACCTCTTTTTTTCCCTATTTACTGAACCCAAAATAGACTCTGTTGGGGGGAGAGAGGTATAACTCATGGCACACACACTGTATATTTCCAGCATGTCCTGTAGTAACCGTGGCAGCAGCAGAACATGTCTCTTTATGTCTTTCACTCTCTGACTGACAGTGGGCACAGTGTGCCAGGGTGGTGTGGTTGTTAAAAATAGAAAGACTTGATTCAGCAGAGCACTTGAAAAGATTTAGCTACCTGCAGACATTTCCTGAACAGGGTCACATTTCCTCCCCTCTTCTAGATCAACAATCATCTAAATGAGGACTCTGATCTGTCCTGACTGCTTCCTTTGAGGGAGAAGGACAGTGACAGAGGAGATCGTGCGAGATGGAGAAGCAGGGAAAACAGAGAGGAAGACAGAGGGGCAGGGGGTTGTGTATGATGAAAGCCTGGCTTTCTGTTTACTACAAGCTAAAAATACTACTCAGCCTGGTTTGCAGCAGGAACAAGGAGTGGGGGCTGTGTACATATGTGCGTCTGTCGCCCCAAACCCAACAGCTGGAGGCTAGAAAGCTGAGAGAGGGTTCCACATCGCTGCAGGGGGAACAACAGGTGGATGAGAAGGCGTGTGGTTCAGTGTTTGTACTGTACATATGTCTGACTCTGTGTGTGTGTGTGTGCTGACTTAAGGGTGTGTGTGTATGATTGAGCTTGTGGACAAGCGTGTGCAGAAATGTGTGTTTACAAGTACATATATGTGCTCGCTGTACACACACCGGGACCCCAGTTTCACATAGAGCTCGTGTGTCTGGCTGAGCCCAAGCCTGAATTGTCTTATTCATGCTCTATGATCTATTTAAATCCAAACTGAGGCAGTGCTATGAATCAAAATTAATGACTGTGTTGTTGATGCTGACGTTAAATCTCTGGTATGAATACTGTATTGGCCATTCACAGCTACAGCACGCTCACTGGGCCTCTATTTTTACTGTGTGTGGGTGTGTGTGCGTGTGTGTGTGTAGTGTGGCTAGTATGTGTGTCTTACCCCACTACTCGCTTTTACCCTGATGACAAGAGGCAATTGGCCTTCTCAAATGACAGTGACTAGGTACTGTGAGGGCGATTGTACCCAGGCAGCTGTGCATCTCTCTCTCTCTCTCTCTCTCTCTCTCTCTCTCTCTCTCCATACCGCTAAAATTAAAGCAGTTACTGATTCTGTGATTAAATACCTTCCTGTTTGTGCAGGGATGATCAGATAAGGGTTACCACGTAGGGAATGCAAGGACTAAAAACAAGGTAAAGCCGGCAGCCAACACACTTCCCTGGGTCATTATAGGCATACCTGAGATGCTGAAAACACACCGGATGGCTGCACTGAAGCAGGAAACTGCGTGTGGACGGCAGCAACAGAGCGCCAGTCAATGAGTCACCAGATGGACCACATTTTTGCAGCATTTTAGGAAATCGGTGGTCATGACACAAAAACGCATAATGACAACAGCAATTGAGTGTGCAATCTAACTAGATTTGCCCTTTGAACCCCTTCTTCTCAGAGTCATAACTCAATCAAATCAAACCACAGATTTCATACATATTACAAGTCATTACAACAACTGTGGCAGCAGTATGTCCATTGTCTTGTGGATGAACAATCCTTTAATCTGTTAAGAAATTGTAGAAAAAGCAGCTTAAGATCTTACCTCATAATTATCATCTTTAACTGTTTGTTTTTTTTCAGTATCAAAAGTAATTCATTGATTCCTCTATGTACGTCCAGTCCAAAAATGAACCGCTAATTGTTAATGCAGCATGACTTCTCATGGTACAGGTTTCAGTTGTATTGTGCTCTCTTAAATTAATCCTCATTTAAACCAACTTCATCACACCTAAATACAGTAGCAGCTTCAGGGCCGAGGTAGCGAGCAGAGGATATTAGGCAGGCCACAGTGACTGGCCAAATGAGTGGAATAGTTTCATTTTGCCTTATCAGTTTCATGTCTTGTTTTGTCTGCCGAGCCTGGCAAGCCCAGTGTTGGTCTTCAGGAAAGAATGTAGGGTCATCAAGCAGAGTTGATGGAGTTATTATGAAATTTGGCTCTGGAATAACACCAGACATCCCTGTCCGCTGTAAATGGGTAACAGTCAGTCCAGCTCTCATTCCAGCAGCATTCGGTAATGCCTCAAGGAAGCTGTTTCATTCAGATTTTCTAACATTCTGCTCTTTGTAATTTAATGTTAAACGAGAGCTCCCTAGACCCGCTGACCTCTCCGCAGTTTCCCCGGACACTCTGACCAATCGCGTGTCTCTAAACACACTCATCGGCCAACCAGGCGTCTCCGGTCTGCGTAATCATCCTCCTCTGCTTCCCTCCAACATTTGCAGACGCCATCAAAACATCACTCCTCAAAAAGCCAAACAAACGTCTCTACCGAGCGAGGCTCCCAACCAGCGCCGCTTCTCATGTCCACGTCTTTGATGAAGAAAAACACCACCATAACAAAAACAAGACGCTGAGTGGGATGGGGAAAGATGCTATATTTGGAAACAGACGAGTGGGCGACAAAATGTCTCTTCTTTTTCTTGATCTGTCTCTTGCTGCTTTATTATGCTGTCTCCTCTCCTTCCCTTTGTCTGTCTGTCTGTCTGTCTGTCTGTGTGAGGCCAGCTGTTGTCATATAGCATAATAAGGCTCTCTATCTGAATAATGGCTTTAATTCTGCTTAAAAGGGGAAAGGGGGTTGGTTAGGGTCAGGCTGACTTCTGTGCCCAAAGATCAGCTGGCACGCCGTCGGGGCCATGGCACCAGGCACAGGGCCACTGTCTGGGTAGGACAGACAGCTGGCGGGGGGTGGGGCACGGGGGATTCTCTGTGTCTGGGATATACACACACACACACACATGCACATACACACACACATCATCTTTAATTCCCTCCACTGTACCCAGACAATCTTGTTTACATCGCGTGTGTTGTATCATGTCTCTCTAATGCCTAAGTAGCTTTGTGGTTTCTAGTTTGGATCATTTTACGGAAAATTAAATAGTAATACCTGTGCGGATGCTTGCTGAGTACTTACTGTCAACACTAGTGATACTTCATGCTTTGTCTGTTAATTCTTCTCAACAAAAAGCTCAAATATACCGTTATTTGGGATATTAAAGAGCACAAACAATGTCAGCAAACAGTCACCGGCTCTAGCTTCTCAAATATGAGGATTTGGTGCGTTTTTTTATATGATTGTAAATTGACAATCAATGGGCTTTGGACTCTTGGACAAATGAAACAAGCAATATCAAGGCTTCAGTTCACATAACTTGTGGTGGGCATCATCCAGTATTGACCAAATACTAATTGATAAATAATTCTCAGATTAATCCATGAGGAAAATTATTATTGGCTGCAGCACTACTAAGTATTAAGTATTTTAGTTCCCCGGAAAACAGCACTGTCCTTGTTGTTGAGGGAAATTATTATCAGTGCTAAAGCCACGATGCCATTAGTATCCATTTCAATAGTCGCCCTGAACCTAGACCAAAGTGCTGGCACACCCCTTGTCATTTATAATATCAGGCTGACTGGCCTATTGATGACGAGAACAAAGCCACAGTGTAGCCGACCTACAGCAGTGGCCGTAGTAACATGGCACCTCCCCGGTGACGGACGATGCCACGCTGGCTGCCACCACAGCCTGGCACACGAGGGGGGAGGCGGGGGAGTGCGTGTATGTGTGTGTGTGTGTGTGTGTGTGAGGGGTTGGGGGGCATTTGGTGGTTGTGGCAGCTGGCAGTGAGAAGACGGGAGGGGTGGGGGCAGGGGGTTCCTCATTTATAAAGACTCCCCTGTGTGAACCCCATGTGAGGCCACACCCTGGATGCAAACTCAGAAGTCACTCGCCCGACGTGCACGTACACATACTCACACATTCATAAACACATATGTCGTACTACGAAGACATACAAACAAACATGCAGCGGTTTGGACAAGGCGACTCACCTTTAACCACGCAAACACAGAAACCCTGCACTGGTGCTGCGTATGTCACCGTCCTTTCATAATTGTGGGAGTGCATTTTAGCCTTTTATTTTCAATGGTGTGAGTGTGGCTGATTCAAAGGCACAGCAGTGTACAGTTTTGTCCCGTTGAGTCATTGCTGCTCGGCTGATGAAATGTAGAGTGGTGTCACGCTGCTGAGCTGTTTATTAGCTCTAAGTAGACAGGGGAATGTAATCAAACTGTCCTGATTGAGTCATGTGATGGCTATTCATCTTCTCACATTAGAGACCACGATGGAGAAATATTAGTGTTTCATTGGATGTGTTGAAATCGTTCCTAGAAGAAAAGAGAGGAAAACTCAAGCCAACATTTTTTCATTTGGGTGTCAATGTCTGTAATATACGTACGTATTTGTGTGTGTGTGTGTGTGTTGAAACATGACAGAATTCTCAAGTGTCCGACAGATTTTTCGTGTCATTTGCTGTTTATGTTCTTTTTTTTTTTTTTTATGTGGACATAAATTGAAGCATTAAAATGTGTCATGCGCCATGTTCTGTCCTCATGAGGGCCACCACACCGGGGACCAGTTAGGAGCAGATCATGTCCAGCTGTCTCTGAGGACAAATGGTTCATCAGGCAACTGCTTACTCCCTCCACCCTCCACCCTCTCCTCTCACCCCTCCACCCCATCTCCCAACCTCCTCCCCTCCTCACCCCCCTCCAAGTATTTTTACATGACTTTACATACTAAAAATCATTTTGAGTGCTTTTGTCGATGTTCTGTTTATCGTTTCACAGGACTAGAATAGCTGCATGGTGACAGCTTCCTGGAAATGATTTGGTGGAGGCCGAAGTGCTCATTGATAGATGGTGTTTGGTTTTATGGGTTTCACATGGAGGCCAATGGACATTTTCTCAACTTGGTCAAACTTTGGCTCCACTCTAGCTGGTTTTACAGGTGTAAGTTAGCAGGTAGTTCCATCAGCTCTGATAAAGAATTGAATTTACGTGATTAGTTTGTTTTTACTTTGGTGTATGTGTTGTATTGTATATGTGTAAATATGTTCTTCTTTTTCTATCCAATTGTAAATATAAAATCTATCAACGCTTATGTTTATGTTCATATATACGCTCATGGTCGGTCTTTATGTTGCAGTGTTTTTGTCATGTTTTCAATGCAGCTACCAACATATTATTATGAACATGTGATAGTACTTACCGATACTATTATTTAGATTCCTATACACTGTGGAGCAAAACCTAAAAGCATTCCCTCACCCGCACACGTATTCCTCTGGGCTGACAGCAGCTTCATCCCTCGGCAGCCTTCTCATAATTCATCTCTTTTGGCTTGTTTATGCTGCACATTTATTTTGTTTGCGGTAACATTTCCCTGACCCTCACATCTCTCAATGTGAAAAACGCTAATGCGCCTCCAACACAACATCAAAGCCTCTTCCTTGCCCAACACTCTCTCTGGTTCCTTCAATTTATGGCCTTTTTTTTTTTTTTTCTTTTTTACCTTCTTACAACATGAAAGACCATCAGTGTTTCCCAAACGCACGTATGTGCACGGACACACACGGTGATACACTACCACATGGTGATGCACGTACGCACACACACTTTCTCGCTCTCTCGCAACCCCACAGTCATGTCCAAACAGAATGATCAGTAAATCAAATAAAACACCCACAGTGTTTCAGAGAGAAGGAGTGTGCTCCGAACAACGGAGAGATAAAAAGGGGAAAAAAAGAGAAGGAGAGGAGGAGGGGAGGAGTGGACACGGGGGATTGTACGTCCTCGTGAAAGTAGCCCTCAGAAACAAAAGCAGCTTTGAGTGCGCGGCCACTCAGAAGAGAGATTAGCCGGTACACACCCCCCTCAACACACCACCACCATCACCACCACCACCCCTGCAGAAAAGAGCTTTGGCTGCAGTTTAGCGGCACGTGGCGCAGCCCTTGATACTTATCATGTGCGTCAGGTGCTCTCGCTCAGTTTCCTGTTCTTTAAAACATAACCACCATTTCCCTTTTTCACTCCCTCCTTCTTCTCCTTCTCTCAGTCCAGAACCAATCCATCCACAATGCTGCCATCCAGCCTCACCCTTAATTTCTTCTCCCCCTCTCTCTCTCTCTCTCTCTCTCTCTCTCTCTCTCTCTCTCTGTCCATCTCTTTCTACTGCTTTTACAAATACAAAGAACATATTGTATCTGCCAGCGTTAAAGTGAATCCATTCTCCTTGGCAGCGGCCCGGCCTGTGGTGAATCTGAGCCGGGCTAGCTCTGTTTTCCAGCTGGCACCGAGGCCGCTGGTGGAGCGGGTTGGTTGCTCGTTGGGTTGGTGAATTTGAGTCCAGCTGACACGTTGGTTTAGGATTCATTCACGCAGTCTGTCATTCTTGCTCTCCCTCTTTCTCGTTCTCACTCAACTTGCAAAGCATGACCCCGGTTCACCTCATATGAAGCACTTTTAAATGTACACTTTGAGGGTGCTGGTTTATAGCTTCACTTGCACAAATATATCATTGCTACATGCAGGAATTTCTGTAATATCACAAGCTTCTGAGAGGTGCACTCAAGAAACAGATTGTCTGACGGATGTTTTACAAATGGGTCACATGAATATACGAGACTGGCATTTTCACACATCCATTGCATTAGCTGGTGGTTTTCAGCTGCTCTTCTCCATGGACTGTTGAGCCCTTTAGAAACCAGAGAGGAAGAACGTTTTAAGGTCATGGTAGTGCTCCCATTTAGTTGTGGAAATTCTTGGAAAAGTCATGGAATTTTACATCACAGGAGGAAGCCTGAACGCAAACACACAAAACCGCTCGCACACACACACACACACATACAAAGTCTGAAATACACAAACTCACCACTAATAATTCCTGATAATAAACAACGCCCATTTCCCATTCACGCGGTTCCACGTACAAACACACCGATAACCAAAACACATTACCAAAGTAGCAGACTCTTTCAAGAAAGCCGACGTAAACACTTAGTGACACAAACACATCAATAATGAGATGCTATCACGTTTCATAATCACGGTTCAGGCCCAGAAACTGAATACAACCTCCTCCCCTCCCCACAAATATGAAAGAGCCCAGAAGATGAGTCAACACACTCACAAGGCAGCAAAAACAAACTGTTAATAAAGCCCACCAGAGCCTTTTGAAGTTTGTCGTCCTCTCATTTCACTCCTCCGTCTTTCATCCTTTCATCCATCCACTTCCTCCTCCGGCCTCTCTCAACCTCTGGTCCGTGCTAGTCATAAAACAATCAAACATGTCTCTTTGTATTTTTCTTTTATGTCTCAAATCTGTCTGTTTTTTTTTCTCTCCATATATTTGATTTTACAAGGTTTCTCTGAATACTTTAGAGAACATTGGGGAACTTGTGCTGTTTTCAAGCCAAAGCTTTGAGAAGAGGGACAGAGCGAAACATGGAGTTGTGCATCCATGCCATACAGTAGAGTGTGCATGTCTACGTGGTTGTTTCCCCAGCTAGAAGTGTCTGCAGCGTACGTGATGTGATGATGAGAAAGCCAGAATACGCCAGCTTTTGTAACATTTTTGAAGTGCCATGTTAGCTATTGTTCCTGTAAAGCAATAAGAGCAGAGGCACCAGAATCAGGGATGTTTGTCACTAACCAGATCTTTTGTTTGAAAGCTAAAAATTGAGAAACCTGTAGCAGTCTGGTAGATATTTGTAAGACATTAGCAAGACCATCCTAAATCTTGCAAATTCCATCACTGATGCAATTAGTAAAATATTAACAGAGCATCAACTGAGCCCAGCACTTAAAGACACTGTTAAAGACATGAGTCACTGACAGAACTCATTGTCATTGTCAGTGACTCACAACTATGCTTGACCTTTAATGTATCTAGAAACTGGAGACAATTCAAAAGAGATGTAAGAACAGCTGCCATGTTTTCTCAATTTAAAAGTCAGAAGCAAAGAGAAATGGATTGAAGGCTGATCCAGTCAGCTGTAGGGATGGTCTGTGTTGATGCACCAGTGTGAGAGAGAACAGCACTAACACAGTCTATCTGAAATGATGCTCATCCATTATAAATTCCTAATTTTTTAAAGCATTACAGCTTAACATCCCAAACCTCCTTAATCAACTTACTATAAAAAGGTGTGTGATTTAATGCCACTCCACACTCAGGGTGTGAGAATACTGTCCTTTAACAGAAGTTCTGAACATAAACTTGGGTGCAGGTGTGTTGAATGATCTTCTTGAGTTATAGCTGTTTGCCTGCTAAAACTCCATGTAGTGTTTTTTGACAACTTCAGCACAGCAGTGGTCTGCTGACTTCCCTGGTTTCATGTAGTGTGTGTGAAGCTGTATGTGTGTGTGTGGGTGTGTGTGTGTTAGTGTCAACTCCCTGTCCCCGAGACAAAAGCCACTAGTGTCCATTTTTTCTGGCTTCCAAATTTATTTTCCTTTTCCTCTGGCTTTTTTAATTTCCCGCTTGCTTTACTATCTCTTTCTGGCCTCTCCCTCCTTCCCTCCCTCGTCCCTGATCTCCATTCTCCATTCATGCAGCCCTGTCACAGCGATGATAATGATGACCTCTGTGTAATGCTAGCTTGTTATTGGCCCACCAGCGAGGCCAGTGTGTACACCCTCTGTTGCTTTTTCTGCATTGACCATTGTGTTACAAGCTAAACGCTGGATCGTGTGTGTGTGTGTGTGTGTGTGTGTAGGTGAAACACAAAGAGCAGGCAGCCAGTCTGGGTGAGCTGCACAGGGGATCTATAGAGAGGCAGAGAAATTCACCTGAACTGACCCTATGCTGTTGCCATTGCTATTATGCTGTGGCTTTTAAGGAAATGGGTGGAAAATAACTGGAAACAACCACTCTAGTTTCTTTGTTTTACTCTATATTTACACATAAATGCCTCATTTGTGTGAGAATAATTTAAACATAATGCCTCATTTTGACTTTTCTTGCTTGCTGTTGCCAGTTTAAGACAACAGTAACTTTAACCTTCAGGATCTTCAGCCACTGACAAACAGGAAATAACATCCAACATCTGAGTATAAATGGAATGTCATTACTTATTTAGAGCAGTATTTATTGTTTTTGGTCTTTTTTTTTGTCTCCTGAGGGGCAGCAGTGAGATATTAACACAAGTTTACATGGCAAATGTATTTGTATGTTTAATCTGTGTGCAGTTTAGCTTCAGCGGTTAAATGGACATAAAAAATGTTTTCCCTTATAGGTGCCCTGTGGATTCGTTTAACCACTAGTGACACTATGGACTAATGTTTGTGAGACTGGGGGATCTGCTTTGTTCGTATCTCGAGCATCCACGTGCGTTCTGCAATACACATTTCTGCCAACAGCTTAATTTAAGTTCTTAACTTATGTCCTGTTCATAGTTACAGTGAAGCAGTCATTGGCGATGAAATTCTTAAATCTGAGGCTCCCTCCTACAATGCTCATACAAGAGTATAAAAAGAAAAACACGCAAGTAAAAGTACAAATCACAATCTACATAAAATAATGCAGATTTAACAATCTAGGAATGAAATACAATAAGTATAGAATAAAATAGATTTTGATACAGTGGGAGGCAGGTGTACAGTAATGTTAAAATGAACAAACTGTATTGTAGGTAGGTTGTGGAAATGAAGTAATGTATATGGATAGCACTATTCTACACATTTCCAGGTGGTGGAGGTGACTGTAAATGTATTGATGTGCTAAAAAGTACAGAAGAAGAGGACAGCTTGCCACTAAATGTGGATTTAAACAATGTAGGCTTCAAAATATCTACATAATAAAATGGCTTTTGAAATCTTTTAACAGAGAGGAAATGTGTTGCTTCAGAATACACACAATTTGTTAACACAACACCTGTACATGCTAACTTTAAGTAGTGGTGTATTTAGAGAGAGCTGCGGTTTTCACCGTCGCTCAAGCAATATTTAATCACTATCAGTTTTGCCTCGTCTTGAGTGAATTTGGCAAGCTCTTCACCCCTGGACAGCAGCAGTGTGAATTTAGATGGCTTCACATCAAACAGTAACACTATAATGTGAAAGTGAAGGACACTAGATGTTTTCTGTTTTAGCTATAACAGTATTTTAAAGCCTTGCCTTGTCGTTTAAAAGGCCCCAGTGGGGCATTAAAGAGTTGCTTTCCAATTGGAATGAACATGTGAGTCACGTTGGTGGCATGTAGGAAGAGACCGTCATAACAACGGTAAGAAAGAATGACTCTGTGAAATTGTTTTATGTAACACAAGTAGAAGTACCAAGTCCTTTGAGGTCACAGTGGTGGGAAAGCACATTACACAGTCATTACAGCACGTAAGGATGGTGACCTGTGCAATTGTTCTCCTCTTGTCTTATCTCTCTTTCTGTCCCAGCTCTGCCTCCATTGTCTCATGCGATTGAGAGCATTTCAATGACAAGAATCTTGTTTTGTTGAACAGCACGGCCTGGTCGGATAACAGATGCCAAGACATTCCTGGAGCTGGTAGTCTTTCCTTCTTCTGGCAGCCCTGCACCTCCTCTGCTCTGCTCTCCCTATTTTCACTCCTCTTCCCTCCTTTTTATTCCTTAGTCTTCCTCAAGGTGACTGTCAAAGAGAGTGAGAGCAAGAAGGGGAGGTAGATGTGTCTCTTGTGAGTCACTATAAATACGTGTGTGTGTGTGTGTGTGTGTGTGTGTGTGTGTGTGTGTACGTGTGTGTACGTGTGTGTATATATATATACATACATGTGTGTGTGTATATATATATATACATACATATATATATATGTATGTATATATATATATATTGGCCTTGTTTTCCCTCCTGAATAAGCCACACCACTTCAAAACACCTTAATACTACTCATTATGTGCCAAGGCTGCCACACACTCCCTCAGTCTACCTCATCCAGTATCTCATATCCCTCTTGCATGTCGTGTCTCCATTTGTCAGTAATCATGCGATGGTAGAATTTGGGCCGGATCAGAGTGTGCAGCGATAGCAGCCCCAAGCTTTTCTCCAGGCTTTATAACTCTCCAACAGATGGCAGTGTGAATCGCTCTATCAGCACAGGCCAGCTTGTGAGGGCTGTGTGTGAATTAAGGATAGCTTTTCTACATGACATTCACAGTAAAGCAGGACACTTATTTTTCTCTTCTTTTTTCCTTTTCTTTTAATTTCTTCTCTTTGCCCTTCTTTTCTCCACAGACAGAGTGAGAAGTTATTGACCTTTTGAACTCTGGTTTTCCTCATAAGCTTCTACTTTATTGTACTTTTAAAGTACTTTTAAAGTTAGAAAAACTATATATTTTCAAGCTGTATGACAGTGTACATTCAGTATATATTCTATATCTATTTGCTGAAATACCTTGCTGTATTACACCAATATGTTGCCTACTGTACACTAAGTGCAATATGACAACTGAAAGTACTAAAGCATTATATTCCAGTAGTTTTGTGCATCCTTTTATACACAATTTCCAAAATTCAACCCAACTTATTGAGTATATTCTGGAAACGTATGCATCTTTGGTAGAATAAGAAATAAAGTTTCGAGAGTTTGAATAATGCTTGGCTGCACAACAGTAGTAGTGAATCTCCTTAAGGTTTATAATCTAAACCCATGTCAAATCTGTATATATGATGTCATATATGTCCAGCATGTGTTGTTGTCTGTTATTGTTTCCACCGTGGCTGCTTTTATTGCCCTTTGTGCTGCAGAAAAACGCTTTATCTGTTTTATTTCATCTCGTCTTATCTTAAATTTGGTTTGAATCCACATTCTTAATGTCGCCAAACAGCAAAAGCCATGTTATGCTCTGACTGCACAAGCTATTAACATGGTTCATTTAGTTTACTCCGCGGGACAAACTGTCTGTTACACTGGTGACAGGCAGTCTAATGATGACCCTCACTCAGCTGTTTACTCACATCAGCTCTCTATTAGTTTTACATTATTAGTCTTTCGCCTGAACTCTCCCCTACAGCTCTTTGGCCTTGTTTGTTTGTTGTTTGCTAGGTGACAGGCAGTCGAGAACAAACAAGTATATGTACATCCCCGGACGCACTGTACACATGTTTGTTTGTCCACTTGTATACTTCTGTGTTTGTTGTAGTGTACCAGATAGTAAACCGACAGTCCCAGGGGAAGGCAGGAAGGTGGTTCAGGAAGGGTGTTCCTATGTGAACAGGAGCTCTGTGTCCTCCCCACCGATGTCTCTATGCTTCATGTCTCCACCAGCCGCTGAGATGACTGGAAGTACACGGCATACTGGTCAAAAACCAAATATACTGAAGATTACGCATCCACGTTGCTTGTTCAAGATTTCTTGGTGAAATACATTTTTATTCAGTATCTCAAATCTCATTCATTTCATATTAATACATACATATTGTTTGTATTTCTTTTTTATACGTTTGTAATCGAATATCTTGAGGTTTTGGATCATTGGTAGGACGAAACAAGCAATCTGAAGATGTCACCCACGGCTGTGCGAAATTTAGGGTTATTTTTCACGATTAAACAAGACATTAAAAAAGTTTTTAATGTCACACTATGTTGGGTGAGTCCAAGAGAGAAAGATAATAGAAATTGGGGAGGGAAAGAGAAAGAGTGTAAAAGGAAGGAATCTCCCAGGCAAACTGGCTTTTCATTTAGGAAATACAATGTACATCTTGAGCTGACTACAGTGAAAAACTTACTTACTGATTTCTATAAAGTGACAGTACTCAAAAGCACCCGGCACTCGGACACATGTCTTTTTCTCTGAGTTGACTCGGCTGTAGTCAGAGGGACCTTATCAGAGTTCAGGGAAACTCCTGCTGCTGAAGTGTCAGCCCTGCTTGTGACTGTTCCATGTGTTGTCTGTGGTCAGAGGGAGGGTCGGGGACAGCTGAAGCATCACCTGTCACTAGATCACATGCATTTATGTGACACAGCAGTGGTGACACCCAACTCCATTATTTACACACTATGCAGGGTGACCAAGATAACAAAACCCTTTCCCAAGACAATAGCCCCACAGAGAGTGCCAATTTAATGAACCTCGTGTAAGGACTTTGTAAGGTCACCTACACAAGTGAACCATGTTTAAAAAGACAGCAGCATTCTCCAGCTCAAATGGCTAATTGCCATTTTCTTTAACATTATCAGCTTATAGAGGTACAAAAGACCAGATAGTAGCTGCAAGAATGACCTCCGCTTGTGTTGTAAGCACATCAAAATTAAGTTGTGACTAAAGTAAAAGTTTCACAAATCATGACAGCATACAGTACAATATGTCAAACACTGACAAGGAAGTGCATCAGGAAAGAGGAGCAATGGTAACCAACACTGTCTCCTACCAGGACTTCTTTCTAGGACACAAAAAAAAAAGCCAACTTAATAACTTAATATTTCTTTCTGCTTCACCTGCTTTTGCTTTTCTCAGTTATAATCACACCAACACACACACTTTCACCCACATCCAGATCTGGAAATGCATACAAAGAGATGTGATCTCAAACACAAAAGCTCATAACCACCAGTGACACATTCATAGGAATGCACGTACACAATTTCCCCCTCTTACTTTTGCATCTATCACCTACATCCATTCCCAGAAAGCACATACACGCAAGCACACACACACCCACACCCACACACACACACACACACACGGTCAACGGCATGTCATGTGTGTTTGCAACACGCCTGCCTAATATTGTTTTTCTTGTCCCTTGGTGGCTCTCCTGGGCCACTTCTTTCAAACTCACAACAGGAGGAATTCCTGATCCATTTTAAGCTCCAACGAGAATGTTGATAAGTCTGTAGATTACTGCCCAACATGTTTATGATAGCCTATTATTCTCTAAGCTTCATCCGGGCCCAGCGCGTGCTTCGTCTACTTAGCAAGCAACTATTTAGGTCATGGTACAATCTCAGAGAAAAGCACTGTGGATGGTGAAATATCAGCTAACCTCAGCAAAGAGGGTCAAAATGAAGCAATTCCTGCCCTGTCATATTGTATATTTCGGATTTATGACACAGTTTACATCAATTGTCCAAAAAAAGTCAAAGTCAAGTCTTTCAAGCAGCCAGTGTACTTACACACGTCCTTACATGTGATGTAAGTTCACTATCTGTGCGATCTTTAACTGTAGATGCACACAACTGTAAAACATAGATTCATTAGTGATGAAATCTAGAAGCTCGACTCATCTAAAGACATATTTTTGCAGGTAAAAAAAAAAAAGCAAAACTAAAAGGTATAACTATCAGATGTTTTGACAGTGCACAGTCGTTCATAAGTTACGATCATTGCCGTGCTGAGATGTGATTTCATTCTTTTCTTTGACACACTCTGATACTTCAGATTTATGCTTCCTATTATGGCTCATATTTCAACAACAATAATAGCTGCTAAATGTCCCACTCTGCCATAAAAATGTCCAGGCCATCAGGCACACACACTAAAAGATGGGGCGAAAGAGGGGCCATACCCTTAAGCTTACGAAAATGCCACTGATGTTAACTATCTGACTGTGCCCTGCCAGAAATACCTCAGTTGGACCAGAGTTGTTCGCTATCAGCGTCTAGTAGAGACATGAGTCTGAATCTGTCTGCTCTGCCCGGTGCGTGAGATGTTATGGCTCTTTGATGTGCTTTTCTGTTTAGGCTTTGATTTACGAAGCGCCATCTTTATCATTTTCCCTGGTTTCTTGAGGCCATTGGAGCCATCAGAGGATTTTCCTTTGTGTGTGTGCTGTTTAAGTACTTCAGGAGGAAAAAAAAGTACAGAGGTAAAAGCAAGGCCAAGGCCACGAAGATGTAGAAATTCTCTTTGAAGTCACAAAAAGTCTGTAAGCTGACTTTTTTGTGGTTGTGAGTGTGCACGTGAGTGTGTTTTAGTGTATACATATGCAGATGTCGTCACTGTATGTGCATGTCTCCAGGGAGTCTGTTGTCTGTGTATCACTGAGGTGGAGCCATTCATCTGTATTCACACTTCGGTTTAGGCTGGCTGTGCCCCGTCAGAGATGTCTCTGTTGGGCGACACACCTGTGTTTACAGTTGGAAAAGCATGTAAACAACAGTGGCTTGTGAGTGGCTGTGTGTGTGAGAGCGTGTCTGTCCGCCCACTCAGGGATCATATAGCTCAGCAGCTTTTGTAATGAGTGGGTTTAGCAGGTAGACGGCGACGAGCAAACGAACATGTCATTAAAGCCCACACTGCTCTGTCATTGGGATGGCATCTGTATTAAAGAGGCAGATGGATATAAGCACGTTATGAAGCAAACAAAGAGTGTCAGTCAGTGACATTCTTTGTTTGTTTTATAATGCAGGTTTACACTGTACTTATGCTCAGGACGTTTATCCGCGAGGCATTCAGCTGACCTAACCTGTTTGTCTTTTGTCACTGTGTTAAATCCAGGTCCATCAGATGGACCAGAAAATGGACTCAGTCCTGCAGATCCTGATGGAGCAGTTTCCGCCCAAGCCAGAGCTGACGTCCAAGCCCTCCATTCGCAGGGTAACCATCCAGAAACGCATGGGTACCAGCATTGACGAGGGGCCCTGATGTCACAAAGATGGTCACACAGGGTATGACGATGTCACCAAAGGAGAATTAAAGGACCAAGAGTTCACGTAAACAGGCTAACCTGCCAGCCTTTAAATAATAAGGGGACTCAGTCTTCCAAAAAAAACCCTCCCTCTCGTCTATTTGCAATCCCAAATTTTCTCATTGACTTTTGACCCCTGAGAAGAGAACAACTTTTAACTGTCCACTTGGTGCTGCGTTGCCCTGGGACGTGACGGCAAGAGTATACTGACAGTGGGATTCATGGTGTAGAAAGACAGCTGACTGACCTCTTCCTTCTGATGATTGCTGGCCCTGTTTGTTTTGTTCTTTTTTTTTTTGTTGTCTAAATGAACCTTCCTCCTCCACACTAACATTGTAGGCCCTCAGTCTTCCTCTGCGTCACGCAGTCACGCTGCATGAATTTATTTCACTGCATTAGCCTCATAATCACTCTACTCAGATAATGTTAATTTATGTGTGGCCTGTCACTGAGCTACATTCCTCTACTCCAAATATTATTCCAAAACTAACTAACCCAGTAATGAAGCCATAATGCAATCAAAGCTACTCAAGTTCCCCAAAGACACAGAGAAAAACTGAAAGTCCGGCCGTGGCAGAGGCATTCCTCAAATCCTTCTGATTATCTTGGCACCATCCACACCCAGTACACAACAGGGTTATTTCCATAGCCACATATCCATCTAGCCTGACTGTACTTAGGCTGCAGCGGGTGTTTGTTAGTAGTGATTGAATAACACAAGGAGGGAAAGGCAGATTATGTGTTGACTTTGCCCTGCGTTAAGGACCGGAAGGCTGGAGAAACAGAGATGGAACTAAAGAAATGTGTGTGGGGTGGGTGGCTAACATGATGCTGATTTACAGCTACGTTGAAGCTAATACAAATAGCCAAACTGCCGTGATAGGGCCGGGTGCTGTGTTACAGTGGGATACAGTCCGAAGTTAAGGCACGATCTCTTAGCCTGCTCCAAGATTTTCTCTGAGAGATATCATATGTATATTGATCTCAAACACTTTTAGCACTCACACCACCACCGGGACCTTGCTTAATATCCTCTATTACCCTCTTCAGGGGGCTTACACTGCTGTGTGCAATTTGAAATAAATTTGCCCCATTAAAGCTCTGATTATTTTTTCTTTCCAGAGCTAATTAAGTGCTGAATTCCTGGTAAGGGGAGATTACTCACTGTGAGCGACTAATGAAAAGAAACACTGGAAAATGTGCAGACTTTAAACAGAGAGCTTTGAGGAGCAGGCGCACTAATTCTGTGTGAAAGGTTTGGAAATATCAGGCTACCAGCGAGAGCACACGTTTGAAATAAAAAAGACAATGGTCTCGCATTGTTCCCATTCTCATAGTATTTGTCTGACAGGATGCCGAGGCATGTAGGAAATAGAAAATAGAAAATAAGTCCGCTATGTAGCTACTGTATGAAAGGCTTCCCATAATTATAGCATGCACAATCCTAAAAAGACGGATGCACACACAAAAGAGTGGTGAAAAAAGGAGGGGGAAAGAGGAGAAGCTTCTCTCTCTGCACTAGTATATATTTTCATATTTTTGCGGTGGTTAAAAAAATAGCTATTATTTATCTTAAATAAAGTGGTTGTATTTTAAAGGCACTCTAATTTTGTGACAGACCTTGATACATATCTGCCTGTTCTCCTGTACAGTTTTATAAGAGTTGTAAATAGAAACATTGCCTTATTGTACTGTATTTATTATCATGTTGAAAGATCAATCTGGAACATGTCTGCTTGTCGGTGTGATGGGAAACACAGAGAGTGAGGCCTCCTGTTGTACAGATGGATGGAAATGATTGCAAATGATATTCACGCACACCCTCTGCACTGTAGCTCTGCTGTAAATAATAAAACTCCATTTCATTATGCTCTGGCCTGCTTTGTTGGAGGAATTTGATTACCGGCTCATCTATTCCATAATTTGCTTTCGTTGGAGGTGGAAAACCTGTCTTATAGTTTTTCGGGGCCGTTCATTCAAATCTCGAGCCGAGCCGGGTCAAGGTAAGCCATGGGACGGAGTTTCCATCCAAATAAAATCTCCTCAGCTCCTCATTTTACTAAATTCCTTTCACACTGCAATCACCACGAAGGGGGAAGAGAACGAAAAAATAACACATTCACCGCACCTACTTTGAACTTCAATATTCCATAACCCATTGAACAAGGCATGCAGAGGAAAAAGAGAATACATCTCATATTACCACTCAATTATATTTGCCTTCAAAGGCCAAAAAATACTGGGGATGTCCCAAGATCAGCACGGTCCAGTGCCTAGAGAGTGAGCGAGGGGAGGAAGGAGGGAGGGTCGTCCCATGAGAGGGGGAGAAAGAGAGAGAGTAGGAGGAGACGCAGGAGGAGGACAGCAGGAGCATAAGTGAGCTTGAGATGAGAGCAAAGCCATTTTCAATTAGCCAGAGAGACTACATGGGCCGGAGGGCTGCAGTGCTCCGCTGCCTTTTGTCCTCCTCTGGTTTCTATCACTGCTGGGGGATTTTGGCAGGGAGAGAGAGAGAGAGAGAGAGAGAGAGAGAGAGAGAAAGAGGGGGGAAGCAAGAAAGAGAGACCCCGTGGCTACCTCCGTCTGCAGAGGCCGCTCTGTGTCACCCTGTGCTCCTCTTTCATCTCAAGACCAGACAGAGAGAAGAGAGAGACTCCCACTTCAAAAGACAGTTTGATCTCAGAAGTACACAGGAGCACAACCTAAAAGAGGATCTGAGGAAGCAGTTAAAAGGAGAATATAAGGGACACACTGTCACAGACGCTGGACAGTGAAATCTGGCAAACCCAGAGTCTGTGCAGAGGAGGAACTCATGCTAGGTCATGAAACGCTAGACTTTCTGAGCTTTGTCGATCGTCCGTGTCGTCTTTGATCCTGCCACCTGAGCCACACTCAGAATAGAACAGGACTTCATTATGCTGCTGTAAATAGGCTAGTAGACCATAGAACATGGTACAAGAAACGGGGGGGAAAAAAAAAATATATGTTTTGGTATGTGCACTTCCACATCATACCTCATAAGATTATGAAACTAAGCAGCCAACAAAATGCTGTAATATCGTAAAAATGAGATGATGTTTTAGTATTAGTTGTATTTTAGTGCCACACAGCTGAAGCAAAGTAACATGCATTTCTATGGATTCCTGATCCTGTTACATGTAAATCCTCATTCACATTATAGACCCAACTTCTGCTTCTCCTCCTTTACCAGTCACTTGTGTACTTCCAACTATGCTATTTTTGCACTAAGCAGGTTCAACTAGCCTATATGAGCTTGTACGCTGCAGACCCATAGTTTTAGTGGTTTAATGTAACCCTCTATTGGTTTGGCCTATTTTTGTTTCAGCTTGTAAAGCAAAGAAAAGATCTCCATCCTGTGGTGTTGGTTGTCAGTGGAAAGGGTACAATTGACAGAGCAGCCCTTTCACGGCCCACAACTTTATTGATTTGGGTCACTGTCACTGCCCTTATCAGTATCATTTTCCACTGTTTTCAGTGAAAAAAAAATCCTCAGTACTCTAATAGACCAGTACAATGCAGCACACAGGCAACGTTAGCAACTAGCTGGTGAACACAGTGGGGCATCTAGCGGCTAAAGAGATGCTAAAGAGAAAATTCCCACAAGTTGGTGGAGAAAAAAATAACCAGACCTATCCTATCCTATCCTGTGTTCCAGCAGTGGAGAAAAGTCTGGCTGAAACCACTATTATTTTGGTATAGGGTATGACTTGTTTCCATTTCCTCAAATCAACCTCACTGTTTTTGGGTGACACTACACCCAGGATGCAGCATGGATGCCCTTGCAAAATGGTGTCTGGGTGGAACTAGTTTTAGTGGCCCGCAAATGAAAACGCCACATAAAACAGTAAAATATGTACATGTCGACTATGTGATACAACTTTTACTGATAAAAAAGACAAACATAACTGGATCATCTGTGCTCCAGAGGAGAAACTTTCCCTTACTTCAGCACTGGAGGAGCTCACTGAGCTTGTTAAAACCACAGACCATAGTTGCATGAAGCTCTTGCAGAACATTATTAAACCGATATCACAGAAGCTTCTGTGAAGTGGAATGCATGGGCACATTCAAGTCAGTGTGGTAAGACGCAGATAGCGTAAGGGGAGGAGAATTCTGACTGAAATAGTTTGCCAATGGCAGACTTATACTCATATCCTTCTTCCTGTGAGTCAGATTTAGTGGACAAAAAAACAAAGCTACAAGTAGAGTTTGAGGTTGATAATATGTGAGTGATGTGATAACAGATTGCTGTGCTGCCAAAAAAAACAATAACTGCAGGTTTAAAGTCATTATGTGTAAATTCTGTATTTAATCAGTTCATCTTTTAAATTACCCTGATGATAATACGTATTCGTTTGAAAGAATATGTGTCGATCACAGCTAAAAGTGGTGCAGTCTGTGTTGCTTTCAACCCATGTATGTGTATGTTCAATTTGTGCTTAAAAAAACCTAAGTAGAAATACCAAAAATTCAAGAAAATGTTGAAATTTTACACAAAAAAAAGTTTTTACGCTTGGCTGAGGTAGAGAAGTTTGTATCGACAAAGGCAAAAATGCATCAAACTGCCATGGAAGCAGACGTAGCAAATGAACCATAGCGTACATGAAGCATGTGGCTCAAGATGTTTCTAATGAAGTGTATCTAAACCTGAGGAGACAGAAAACATATTTATGTGTGCAAAGTAAACAAAGTCACAGCAGTGTAACTATATAGAGGAGATCATGGAGATCCAGCAGGCCAAACATTTGCTCATAACAGGTTTCCATGATGGGTTTGATACGTCTCCTTCTCCATAACTGTTGCTTCCAACAAAAAATAAGTCACATACAAAAAAAAAAACACAGCCTAACAGGCTCAGCTGGAAGGCCTGATGGCTGCGAGTGTGGTAGTTGTCAGGCTGTGCGGTCGTGCCTGCCCACCGTGGGGGTGCTTGGACGCCACCTGTCCAGAGGGGCCCAGGCATGTAGAGGCCCACCAGTGCTATATGAAAGCAGATATGAGTCAACAGGTGTGTGTGCATGTGTGTGTGTGTTTGTACTGTGTCAACCAAGATTGTGACAAACAATGTTAGCAGCAGCTGATGCCAGCCACTCTGTCAGGAGTTGTCCCTAAATAGCTGAGGCCAGCAGTTGCCTGGAGGACAGTTGTTGCAGCTCCTCGCCCTCTCCCACACCTCTTGACCGTAGAATACTTGACATTCCCATTTTGTTTGCCTTCAAATATAAAATAATTTGACCCAGTTTACTCAGATTGGCTTAGTCTGGCTCAAACCCATCATAAAACACCCAATAAACACACGCCTGTGATCCCATTAGAGTCAAGTATTAATGTGCTACTAAAAGCAAATCCCAGCTCATACAGGAACTGAAAGGGAGTTGCTCGAAAGAATAACTTTAAGTTTGTGTTACGCAAGTATTTTTGAGTGATGAAAAAGATCATTTTTATGATGATGGTGTGTAGGCAGTTTGGTATGACAGCAGTTCTACCAAGGTCAGGCTTCAGCAACAAGACAGGAGACAAAGCTGTTCATGTTGCACCTCTCAGATGTCAAAATCACCGTTAAGTCCTCTTATTACTTAAGTATTGACATGGTTTCCATGGTTTCCTTGTGGGAAATGCAGCAGTGGTAAAGATCCTCATCTTAACTAGCTCCACCGCACTTGGGGCTCTGTTTTCAGGGCCCACTGGGTCCCCTTATTCCCAGCTCAGAAAACTGGTTTTCTGTGCAGCCATTCACAGCAGCAACAGATACAGTACGCCCTTTGACCCCTTGTCTGTTTGGTCCGAGCAGGGTGACATCACCCCATGGGATAATAAATCAACCAGAGGTCAGGAGGTTAGATTGACCCCCATGACCTTTGGCCTTACGAGATTTCCCTCAGCCATATGTCTGTGGCTCACCATGCTCCACCCCTGCTCGGGACCAGAGGAAAGCTCAGCAGCCAAGAACAACAGCACAAACCAGCACCGTTCAGATCCAAAGATCCGTCTGAGCCGCTCAGCTTCACATCCTGGGTCCACACAACCATAGAAGCCCCTCCCGGGTCTGGCTATGCTAACTGTGACTGCAGCTAATGTGTTGATACGGCTGCTGTGGATTTGCGCAGAGGTCCGAGCACACTTTTTGGGGGGCTGCCTATATAGGTCACATTATTGGGGACTTTTCCCCCAGACAGGGAGAGAATTCCTGGCTAGAACCTGGAAGGACTTCAGTGGTGCGCTGGGGTTTGGCCCGCCGAGGCAGAATGTTAGGCATGGTGGACAGCTGCACCACGGAGCTACTGTAAGACAGAAAGAGGGGGGCTGGTTCTTGAGAACAACGCAGACGTGATATACTGCGCGAGCTTTGGATGTCAGTCTGGTGTTATGTTTAGATTTATAAAAGTAATTTTAATCAGAAAAGGGAAGTGAAAACAGAACTTGAGCGTGTGGCCGAAGGATTACTTGAAAAACTTGTTAAATATGGTTTCACTATTGCACACTTCTAATGACACCATGTGAATTCTCTTAAATGCTGTATGAAGAATGAGGTTTCAGGGATACTGAGGAGATAAGATGTACAGAGATATCTATTCACCCATCAACCACTGTCAAAATCCAGATGAACCCCTATCCAGTCTGTTTTTTACAGTGTTTTTTTTTTTTTTTTGTAATTGACTCAACGAGGAGAGTTGTAGGTTCTATGTGTGTGAAGCAGATTTAGATTTTATACCTACTTCCTCTCAGTTAAATTTGCACAGCAAGGCAGTTCAAAGTACCCCCCCCCACACACACACACACACACACACACACACACACACACACAAAAAGCAAAACCGTAATCTGCAGTGAGTGAAAATTGAAAACAGAGTGAAAAATTGAATATTGGGAAGCCAATGGACCACATCCATGGCTGTCCAAAAGCAGAGGTAGGTTTCATATGGTGAAGAGTCTGCTTTTCTCATCAAGCCCTGTGTTGGAGAACATGTTCACTCATTCTTATGGCAGGAATCTTTTCAACACCAGAACTGAGGGCCCTGCAGCGCAGAGGCCCCACGAGCCTCCTGATGAGGGCAGCAGAAGTAAGACCAAAAAGAAAAAGAAAATAAAATTTAAAGTTAGAAAGAAGTCTGGGTATATTCATATGAAATGTGGGCCACTTTATTGGTCATGAAAAGTGGAAAGTTGATGCATTTCTGGTACCGATCCAAGACAACGCTGGAGACAATTTTCCATTCTGTGTCATTATAACTGACAGTGTTCCCTTGTCATTGGTTTAGACATTATGGCAGGCCGGCTCGGTGGATGGGATGTAATTTGATGTATACTGTGGTCACTGTTGTAAGATGCATTTTGACTGACTGGAATTATTGCCACATACCACTTTTGCAAATGTTACAAAACGTTGCATCATATGGAAATATTTTGCATGATGTCAAATTCACATCACATCCTAACACACCCATACTCTCATCATCATGCATGTGGAAACAGTCCTCTACTAGTTTACACACAGTTGCTGTGTGTAAGACATACGACGAAATGAACTCCAATTATTTCAGAGAAAGGTTCCATTTTGGTTATAAATTACTCAAAACTAATGTGTGTATATACAGATATACAGTACGTTTCTTAACACAACAACACACTCATTCACACAGTATGACTCTCATGGAAGCGCTGTCTCCACCACAGTGAATTTCAATTTATCACTAGAGTAACACACACACACACACACACACACACACACACACACACACAATCCCCGCTGCTGAAATAATTTACCCAGTCACCTCTTTCAGTTAAGTTTGTATGTTGGAGCCCAAACCTAACAGGTCAGATTAGTCAGAGTGTGTATTCATTCATTTATTTTAATGATGAAATTATTTGTCAGTTAATTATTTAGTCAGTCAACAAAAACTTAATTGGCAAAAGTGACTTATTTAATTAATTAGGTCATTTATTATGCAAAACACTTCAAACATATGCAAGAGTCTGCTCTTCCACGTTTTAGTTTGATCTTAGAACTTCCCATTTTCACCATTTTATAGACCCAATGCTTAATTGATTTAAAAAAAAAAAAAAAAACTTAGTTAATCCATAATGAAAATAATCATTACTGGCTGCTTTAATTCACGATTTATTGTTATAAAACAATATAAAACAAAATAAAAATATAAAGTACCATCATTGAGTCAAAAACAAAGAAATTCACAACAGGACACAATTTACATACACAGAAAAGTGGTTACACATCAAGAAAAACAGTCACAAATGGCATTCAAAGTACTTGAGTATTGTGTTTTAAGTTTTTCATTTCAAAACTTTTTGCAACTGACTCCATGTTCGTGCATGTGAGGTGCAGTGCACCTCAAGATGATTTTTTAAAAATGTATTTATCTATTATGTTCAAAGAAAGAGGCTGTCGTGGTGAGATTCACAATAAGAGGGTCCTTGCCAAGAAGAAAAAAAACCTATCTGCCCTGCACAGATGTTTCAGGTGGAAGCTGTGCCTCTATTTCTCGGCCAAATGCATCTAAACGCATCCTTGGGAAATTCCTTATGGGATTACTGGGCCAGGTACCATCCACTAGGTCAGGAGAGAGACAGAGATAAAGGGAGAATGAATCAGGGTGAGCGTGCAGCACAGCCTGCTTGTTTTCACGTCTCGCACTGCGTGCTTGAGCAGATTTGCCTTGATAAAAGATAAAGGCTCTTTGATAGGCTGCAGGTGCGCTGCTTTAATGAGCATAACCCCCCCCACACCCCCTTTCTTCCCTGCAAAAACGCACCGCAGATGCACATCTGCACATCTGTCATTCGATGCTCTGCAGCATCTCTCTAACATCCCCCCCACCCCTTCTTTCTGCCTGTCACTCATCCCCAAACTTTCACACACATTTCTCACACACTCCACACATCACACACCGAAGCGACGTCAGACCATTCACTATTCAATGAAATAGTTTTCCTGTATTGATACGGCTTTCCAGGCTCACTGAATCCAATTGAGCTGTCCAAAAAAACATCCAAACCCCACCCACTCGGGGCATTCCAGGCAGGCTAACACAAACGCTCAGAGAAACGGAAAAAAAAATACAGTAATTCAGATGCAATTTGGCCTGCTCGCAGCCTGTTAGTGGCATGTTGGAGAAAGACAGAAACGGGGGGAGAAAGGCAGAGACAGAGAGGGATGTTAGGTGTTTGTTTGTGGGCACTTGCTTTCCCCTTATTCAGAGCCTGAGGTGCCAAGGGAATAGCTTGATGACGTGGGTTGTGGTCTGGGCAGGAAACATGGGGAGGAACTTGTGACTTTATATTAAGTGCCAGGGCGGTTAACAGGAAAAGATAACCTGTTTCTGTTGATATAGCAGGGAAGTGTGAATTCTTGGCACATGCGAGATGTCGCACAGAGGAACAGGCCGACGATGCCTTCCACGTCTCTGATCGACTGGCTCACTGGAATTTCCTCGAGTTCACTGTGGTTTTGTTTGGGTGGCTGTGATGGAGTGTTGGAGTGTTACAGGAATGCTTTCAGGGACATTCCTGCCGTAACAGAAAAGGTGTTTTTTTTTTTTTTTAATCCAGGGAGTGATACTGTTGCATCATAGTGGCCACACAGTGTAGTCTCATAATGACTGATCTTGTTATATGTGGGCATTTGTGTGGTGCTCACAAAGACACAGTTTACTTTAAGCAGACACGCTCTACATTGTGAAAGAATTGTGTAAAAGGAGTTGTTCAGCAATTACTCAGTGCTGATGAGACATTTCAAGTGAACTAACATGGAATGATGAGGCAATATCTGTCAAGGGGTTATATGCAATTTACATGCAGGACCGGAAAATATGATAAAATTGTGCCGTAGCCAATGCTGCTTTGACTTTCTATTTTTAGAATTCAGCTAAAAAAAATATATGTAATTTAGAAGGAAATTTGTCATACTTTTACGAACAACATAACATTTTGGAGTCACAGTGTGCAATTATTGCATCAGTGTGGTGAGATGATACCTTCCATTGCCTGAAGACATAAGAAAATCCCCATGTGGCACTTGAGTAATAATGGGTTGTTGACACCACTCTCATTACAGCACATGTGCTCACTGTATAGATAAAAATAATGCTTTGTTAAAATGCTGTGCCTATAGCATGGTTTCACACACACACACACACACACACACACACACACACCAACAGCATCAGTATTTATGACTCAAACTGTTACACTCAAGTGGCAATTCAACTTTCTGATGATTATTGCTTTATTATCATATAGTTATATACATTGTGACTTATTTCCTCTGTGCCCTCTGTGCAGTCTACATTTTTTCACTTACTTCACTTAGTTTTTATTCTCTCAGAACATTTTAATATATGTAAAAATGTCAAATGTACTGTAAAAAACCCCACAGTAATTGTCATCATTACATAATAATACTACATTTAAAAACAATGTTGCAAGTATATTCTTATTATCAGAAAAACTATTCTTATTTAAAATAGTTAACACTGCTGCACACTGAGTATTGCAGATTGGCTGAAACACACACTTCCTCCTCTTCTGCCTCCATCCAATCAATCAGTCAACCAAACCGACACCCAGTCAGCCGTTCTGTCAGTTAGTCAGACAGCGAGTCAGTCAGTCAGTCAGTCAGTCAGTCTGCTGTTTGGGCAGGGTGGACGCCCGTAGACGGCTCTTTGTCTGAGCAGAGAAGCCCCAGACACAACAGTGGCCGGTCCCGGCCCCTCACAATGGCCCTCCACACAAAGGCCCACACACTAGGACAATGGGTCAGGCTCAGAGTGGGGGTGGACGGCTGAGCTGAGGTTACCCACCTGCACACTTCAGGACCAGACCCCCACCCCCCTTCCCCCTCCCTTCACACACACACACACACACACACAGAGCCCCCACCCATCCAGCTTAAAGAGCTGCTGCAGGTGTCTTCCTGTGTCTGTGGCACGAGGAGGAAGCAGGGAGATGCAGTGAAAGCATTAATTTGGGTTTCACAGCAGAAGATGTGCCATGACAGAGACCGAGACACATGTGTAGTGAAGTTACTACAGGTCAAAGAGCGTCTAACTCACAGATCAGAGCTCCGCTGTTGGCATGTATCACTCACAATGACAGGAAGTCTTTAAGTAACAGAAAATTAAAAAAGCAAAACAACACTGCAAGTTCCATTAGCGAAAACATGGATTTGTTTTGAAGTAGTGTGTTTCTATCTCTCTCTCTCACACACACACACACACACACACACACACACACACACACACACACTTTAATATCTATATAACAGAATCTCTAAATATCATCTCTAAATATCAGGGGAAAAAATCAATAATTAGATAAACATATTTAAAATATAATATAATACATAGATTAAAATATATGTATTTAAAAGCACCAATTCTCTATTTTATATTTAAATAAAAGGTACAAAAATACACCTCCTTTAACATGAATTAAATTTTACCACCAAACATAACACATTTTACAAAACAAACAAAAAAAACTCCAATAACTTAAAATAAATGCAAAACCACATAAGTGACAGGAACAATTTGAAATGAAAATATAATTTAAAACACACTACACAAGACTCATAAGTGAAAACGCAGTCTCTCATGCTCCTCTCACACACTCACTTGCTTACACACACACACACACTCATATTCACAGAAAGATGAGACCAGTGAAACAGTAAAAAATAATAATTCATGCTGCTGTATTGCAGCTTGCAGCTCAGGATC
Source organism: Pempheris klunzingeri (assembly GCF_042242105.1). NCBI lineage: Eukaryota > Metazoa > Chordata > Actinopteri > Acropomatiformes > Pempheridae > Pempheris > Pempheris klunzingeri. Next base: position 7,665,858 of record NC_092016.1, on the reverse strand, counting down.
GTACTCTGAGCTTCAAGCACTTCCATGTTTTTTCCATGAGAGCCATTCCCATGATAAGTTACTGAACGTTACTGGCTGCAACAAGTGGTCTGCTTTCCCCACTCTCCTTTTCATTGGATGACCAAAGTGTCAATCATCAGCCCGCTCAAAACGGTGGTGGATTCATATTGGGAGTGTCACTACGTTGTAGCAGGATGCCTCCGTGCACAGAAACCCACTCACACAGCTCATGCAAAAGCTCTGAACCACCAAAAGTGTGTTTTCGGACTTAAATTTCATGCTACATTTTTTTCCTAAAGTCGTCTTCATAAGGTTAATGAAGATTTAATAGATAAACCCACAAAAAGTGTGTGCATGTTATGGTGAATTTACACCAAGTGTAAAAAGCAACCACAAGTCAGATAGATTTCATTTTCTCTTTTAATTGATTGCAACACATTTTTTAACCACACATTACAAAATGCACATCAAATATTTTATCAGGCTCAGTTTGCAACCTTATTGATAAGAAAAAAAAACTACCAAAAATATGCTTTTACAAAATAAGACAATTATAATAAAGTAAATGCCACTTTGGATAACCGTAATCAAAAACCCATTTTTTATTCTACATAAAAAAGCTTGACATAAATAAGTTAGTATAATTTCTCAGTGTTTTTACAAATTATGTACATAGGTACATTGCAAAGATTTACACAATACACAGGCATGGTGACTGCATTTCTGAGACGAGCTGTTTTCTCTCTCCATCCAGGTGTACACTGGTCTCTTTGAATATGACCCACACTTTAGGCAAATCAAGGGAAGCTTTTAGATGCTCACATTTGCATCCTCAGCAGGCTAACAACATTGGTGAAAGAAAAAAAAAAAAAAAAAAAAAAAGTACAAAAACATATATGGAAATCTAAGTCAAGGTCATCACAAAGTAATACAATGTGAAGTCAATTAAGGAGCACAGGCGGTGCTGGCAACCATACTGAAGCAACCATGTATTTGGTATTGTAGGACATTCAACCCTTTTTTTTAGAAAACCTCCTCTCTCAAGAGCATTAAGGCTGATGAAAACAAAAAGGAATAGAAGTCAAAGAGAGGATGACTTTACAACACAACCTGTGCAGTTTGTATGGTCTTTGTCCTTCAATATCTGAGTACCTCACAACTCCAGAAGAAAATCAAACACACCACTACAATGTGGCTGAGGTGTGGAGGAGAACTTAAGAAAAAAAAAAAAAAGAGAGAGATCATATTCCAGGATTCAACTGATGCCACAAGCATCTATCACAAAATAAATATCAGGTGATGTGAGGGAAGTCCTGACAGAAATATTACATTTTTTTTTTGTCCTGTGTTGATTTCCTGGGGAAATAGATCTTATAGGAGAACCTGCACTTGGTGACCAGAGGAAGGAAAAATAATAATTAAATTTTTTTTTTTCTTTTTTTAAAAAGACCAACAGATGAGCTACATTTGTACCGTTCTTCACTGCTGAGTTAGGAAGATGACGGAGTGAAGATGCACTGTTAAGAAACTGTAAGATGCCATGATTTTGTTTGAAATGTAGCAATTAGGGACTGTGTAAAAGTCACACTGCCTTTCAGAAAGTAAAATAACAAAAAAAACAGAACAGCATTTTGGAAACATGTATCAAACTACACTGCAATTCTTCAAGTCAAATCAAAATTCACACCTTTTTACATAAAGGATCTGTGTTCAAATCATAATGTTTTCTTATGTGCTACATATGGAGAGAAATATAATATAATATGAATATTTATTTACACACAGGTAGTAAAAAAAGGAGCAAAAAAGGAAATCAAACCTAATTGCACACTGCTACATTGACTGCTTTTAGAGGCAGTAACTTTTTAATTGAGTGCCACAACTTTAGTGTTTCTATTCAGTGCTTCAACAGCGTCCTCCCCCGTCTTCAGGAGAGTTGATATGTTTCTGATGCTGTGTAGTTCCTCTTCCAAAAATCGGCCAACACTGAGGTTTCCCACGTAAAAGGGGAAATACATCTTCGGCTCTGTGGGAACAAAAAAAAAAAAAGAAACTGATTAAAAAGAAAAACTTAAATAAGAGGATGCAGGGTAAGGACTGACATGATGCGGAGCTTCGTGCATCACTTGCAGAACTCTTTTGCAAATCAGTGAGAATGAACAGAACATTTGTGCACGGTTAAAAACATGGAACATTTGTGTTGCTCTGTGTGTCCTCTCGCACTTTGACAAAAGAGGAGGACAATTAACTTGAAAGCATCCAAAAAAAAAGCATGGAGCGAAACATGTGAATGCTCAGCAAATTGTCCTGCAAGTGTTGATTTCTCAAACACTGAAATGATGCAAAAATCATTTCTTTGCTCGTTCATACGACTCTCTACAAAACATCAGAGGCAGATTTTGTGTCAGCACATGCATTGTCTTGACTCTTGTGAGATTTCTTTTAGAAGGTGGCTGTGGCTACCATAAGGGTGAAAAATAGCCAACATGCATGCAAACAAAAATCTGATATTTTTCAGAGAATCAAAGACTTGTTGTGTTTCTTCTACATCAAAAACACCATGTTTTCTACATATATATATATACACATTTCACTTTACTAAAAAAAAAGCATCCATATAAAAAAAAAAAAAAAAAAAAGGACTTGTGCCTTTTTAGTATACTTTTTAAAAATATATAGAAATGGATGGTCTGGGAGTGTCTCCTTCTCTGCAGCCTTAACAGTTCACATCCTGCCACGACAATGCAGATTTCATGCCTATTCCCCTCCGCCGTGGCCAACAAGCGCACTTGATTTCAGACCTGCACGGCGCCTCTGCACACTCTCCACCGGCAGAGACAGATGAGTGTGTGTGTGTGTGTGTGTGTGAGAGAGAGTGAGTGTGTGTTGTAACATTTGTGTGCAAAGCGTGTGTGCAGCAGCGTGCACGCGCGCGCACACGCACGCACGCACACGCACGCACAGAGATAAAGAGGCCAGCCCCTTCCCGTCCCTGCTCCGC